>NW_010417917.1:32732-69388 GCF_000710305.1 Buceros rhinoceros silvestris | reverse complement strand
GGAAAGAGTTCCTCCTAGAGGAAACTCCTTGAGATTGAGAGGCCTCATCTTTTAGGTGAGTGATTTGTGCATTTTGCATCATCATTCTAAAGCTTAGGAATTCTTAAGTTGGCTGTGTAGTATTAGCTCCATTAGCTCCATCTGAACCTGTAGTTTACTGAAGTTTGACAGAGTGCTAAACAGCTTTGATTAGAATAAATTTCATTTTGAGTACCTGCCTCGTCTACTTTGAGTGTCTCTGCATCAAAAAGTCTTAGACACGTGTGCTTCCTTGATGGAAGAAATGTTTCCTATGAGGAAATGGAATTTACTGTTCTCTGCAAAACTTCAATGGAAAAAAAAAAAAGCTAAGAAGCAATGTTATCATAGCAATGCAAATAAACCAGAGTATCTGCAAGTACTTTATTCTACACTATTCACATACCTGTTCATCCTCAGGAAATGGCCACATATACTGTATCTGTCAGAAGCTGGATGAACAATGTTCCCTTGACATGTATAAGGCAGATGTAAAGAGATGAATGAACATCTTTTGTCCCATGAGTCTGTGATGCTTTACGAATAAGCCATTAGTCAGTAAGTGGTTGCAAAATACATAGAGAGAATTTCTGCTCCCCTCACCCACCCACCCCGGCCCGCAGTTTCCTTACTTTTAGAGTATTGTTCTGGAGGGTTGCAACTACCTTTTTGCATAGTTCAAGCCGATTAGTAAAGCTGAAAACACAAGCCATCTTCAAATCTGATTATTCTCCTTCATTTTTTTCAAGCTGAATTCTTATATTATACCAATGTCCTTTGCTTCTTTGTCAGCAGAGTTACTGACAGATCCTCAATGTGGGCTATACATTTTCTTTAGAAAGAGATCCCTACCCCTGTCACTTTTCTGTTGTTTTTTTTTTAAAAAAAGTAGGTACTTGTCTTTATGGCTTCAGCGATTTTATAAGATCTGATAAGTCAAAAGGTGATGATAGCTTCTAAATTCTTTCTCTCCCAGTAGCTGTTCATCAGGACAAATAAATGACCAAGAAGGATTGTACTAGATTTAGCTCTGAAAGTGACTGTTTTTCTTCAGACTTACTTTATCCTATGACCCTGGAATCCAAGGGCAGGACCATTCTGCTGTTGCAGCAAAACTCACCCAGAGAAGCAAGCTGAGGTGAGCTGTGTGCTCTGCTACCTAGTAGAACTCAGAACTCACATCAAACATGTCTGCACGTAAAGTATTTTGAGAAGCAGTAACAGATTACAAAGTAATGCTGAGGTTACTGAGCTGTGCAGCTGTGTGAATCCTTTTATCTCTTGCATAAGAACATATTCTGTATCTATCCAAATTATGTGAAATAGTCTAAAGTTCACCTCAGTCAAAATACAGCCACGTGTTGAATCTCCACTGTCTGCGATTTGTTCAGAAGCAGTGGAACAAGGCCTGGTGCCACTGAGGTCAGTGAATCCTGGGGTCCCTTCCTCACACCTGGTGTGGCACATTGCCCACTGCACTGGAAGGTCGTTGAGTTCTGCCAAAAGATTAGAGGCATCAAGTCAAAAAGGTGTTACCAGATTTTAGCAGCATATGATTAATTTAACCCAGCACAGCCACTTCATTTCCAGTATTTGTGATGGAACCGTTGGTAGCACTGAGAGACGAACCTGCAGCACATTTAGTGTGCTCAGAGTCTTCCTTTAGACTTTGTAGAAGAAAGGTGTGAGAAATGATCTGCTGCTGAGTGGACCGGTGCCCTTAAGCAAATGCTGAGGTACATGTATTGGCTGCTGAAGATCACATCTGGATGGTATCTGCCCTGGACTTCAGCATCGTTTCCCTCTTGTCTGGATGTTGCAGGTAACTCAGAGACCTCTGTGACTTCAGGGTATTGTTCGAGGCTAGCACATGGGAAGAACGTTACCAGAGATTTAGGTATCATCTTATCTTTACTTTGTATAATTAGAAAAGTCATAATAGAAAATAATGGCAGTCAAGAAGAAAAGTCATTCAATACTTTTATGAAGTTTACAGGAATAAATAAGTTTCTGGCTAGAGGCCATTGTCCAATCTACTATAAAGGTTAATTTACATAAAGCTCTATAATTTATATAAGATATCTATGAGTCTATATTATGTATATGAAATAGAATATATTTTTTTTTGTTGTTGAATCTATGCACGCCATTCTCCCAACGTTGACTATTTGGGGAAGTAAAGACGAGTAGAAGATTGACTTTTAGACTTTCCTTGCATCTTGTGCCTCTCCTTCCTCCATTATTATTTTTGTCCGTCTTGCCCTTTTCATTCCCTCCACTTGTTTTTGGGCAAGCAAGTTCCTTTTTTGACACTGTTGTGATTTAACTCCAACCAACATCTAAGCACCATGCGGCCGCTCTCACACTCTTCCACCTGCCCAGTCGAATGAGAAGGAGAATTGAAAACAGGTATGGGTTGAAGTAAGAACAGTTTAATAATCGAAAATAAAATAAAATAGAATAATAACAATTGTAATGAAAAGGGAAATAACAGAAAGAGTTAAACAAAACCCAAAAAAGGCAAATGATGCACAATGCCATTGCTCACCACCCGCTGACTGATGCTCAGCCAGTCCCCGAGCAGCCATCTGCCCCTCCTGGACAGCTCCCCCAAGTTTATGTACTGGGCATGACACCATATGTTACGCAACATTCCTTTGGCCAGTTTGAGTCAGCTGTCCTGACTGTGCCCCCTCCCAGTTTCTTGTGCCTCTCTAGTCTCCTCACTGGCGGGGCACTAGAACCTGAATAATCCTTGACTTAGTACAATCATTGCTTGGCAACAACTGAAAACATCAGTGAGTTATCAACAATATTCTCATATTAATTTCAAACACAACACTATACAGCTACTAGGGAGAAAATTAACCCTATCCCAGCCAAAACCAGGACAGACACCTACACGGTGGAGGTTTATGACATAAATGGAGGTCCATGAGCTACTCTATTGCAAAGAGAGTGAGAACAAGTCTGACTATACTCCAAGCCAAATAAAAGTTGGATAGATATGCTAGAACACAAAAATATTTCCTGAGCATTAAGACACATCCAGGAGATGAGGATGAACAAGAAAATTCATACATAGATCTCAAAAAGTCACCTGGTGCTGAATGCAGCCATCATTAGTTGTTCATTGTTCTAGCATGGCAAGGTACCAGATCCAGGAAATGTCACTGCGAAGTACCAGATTATGGAATAGAGGCAGTTTGTAACTATCCCCTCCAATAAAGTTTAGGACACTTATGAGGCCCAGTGAAACTACAGCAGAGACACAGCATACATGAATAAGTGCAGTTTAAGTTCCTAAACCAACAAATACAGTGTTACAATGTGTAGGTATGAACTGCAAGACTAAAGAGAAGCTTTGTTGTGTTTGGCCTTTCTATGATCAAAATAACTAATTCTCCTGAAGTCAGAGATGCTTGTACATTACTAGTAAAACTATTTCATGTTCCAGAAAAGTAGCTAAAACCAGAAATTATCTTGTCAGATATAAAAGTTTCAGAGAAATGAGTGCCAGTACATATTGATTCTGATGGAAAATATCCAAAATCTACCGTGCAATTGCTACAAAAATAGGCAGTTGAGAAGCGAGGCATCATCAGCTTATGACTCATCCGTGTCCTTTGAGAGGTCAGAGTGTGTGGGACAGAGCTGTCTGTGGGTTTGTTTCTTGTTGGCAGGAATGGAGCCACAGGACATGATCAGCTGACGCAACAACACAAATAATCTCCCAGACTTCATTAACAATTACATACTACAAAGAGACAATGTCAGAACAGATGAAAACCCCCTGAAACCTGGAAGAGGCGGATTATCAATGCTGGCACACAAATGTCCTTGTAACTTTCTGTTTCAGCTTGATTTGCTGTATTTCATTTGTATTGCAGCACTTTTGAAACGGAACACACCAATGAGTAGCTGGACTACAAAGGAGACTTTACAACTCTGTTGATATGTTAATGTAGGACAGAGATGTCAAGGAAGTGAAAAAGTGATAATGAACATTAACCACTTGTTAAAAGTATCTATGCAGCCAAGCGTGGTCAAATGTAACTTAGATACAGGACATAATTTACACATTTCTTTGGTAAGGTTGAGAATGTTGTTGATGCCATCAACTTGGTGAACATTTTGGCTTCAAAGAACAATTTTGTTAATGGTCTTCCTCACTATCACTTTACTGAGATCAGTGAGTCTGGCAGGAACACCCCATTTGAACATGGGTGTTCCCTTATAGTTTTTCACACAAGACCACCCTGGAATGGGAAGATGACAAATTAAGCATCAGTGGCTACCCCCTTTTTCTTCTTCAATCACTATCTGTAATGCAGAGCACTCATGTGAACATACTGTAAGCTCAAGAAATAACTTTGGGAGATTAATTTTACAGAATGTTATTGCAATTAGCATCTATGACCTCCTAGTGATAAAGCCACCAGACCTGAGCTGAACACTTGACAGCTTTGCTAACATTAAAATTTCATGTTTACTATATGATTAATAGATTTATTAAATGAATAAAAATGCTCAATATGCTGGAAAACAGCTGGGTTTATGTCACTTATACAAGATCGGAATGTCTTGTATGAGGCCAAACCGTGAACGTTTAGAATTACATACTGGAGAACATGGTAAGAAGCTGTATAATTATCAAAGATATTCTATTAATGATACGATAACACATGCAATAGCAAGGAGACCTGTATAGTTTTTGAAAATAAGGTTGCTGCTGAAAATCTAAAAGGACCTCGAATGTGTTAGTACCATGGCATATTCTTTCTTTGCCTACACAAAAAAAGAGAAATTACATCCACACAAAAAATAATCACTTTTGAGGGAAGATATTCATTAATATTAAGAATTTCACATAGACACAGAACAAAAGGGTATGGGACTATTTGAGAAAAATCAGTCATGTAATTTTGCATACGTTTCACAAGTAGATGATGCAAGCCCACAAGTACAAAAGTAGTGGAGGATTGCAAAGTATGCCAAATACACCTGAAGTCTTCAATCTTAATTAGGTCTGGCATTTCACTGCAGCAATCCTACAACAATGACAAAGAACTTATTCTTCCAGACTAGAAAAAACACACATATTCTTTTTCTGCATGAGACTGAAATGCTCAGTTTCAACTGAAAATGTGTTTTATAATTCATTGATGAGCGTGCATAAACGTTACTCAGTTACCTGCCACTGGAGTGACTGCTTTGAAGACTTTGGTTTGAAACACATGGCAAGCTTTCTCTGAGGAAATATGAAAATGGAAAGAGCCGGAAGAATGGTGGATCTGTTCTTTAAAGTGTAATGCTCTAAGGAGCATTGCTTGAGCATGCTGAAATTCTTTGGCATATGACATTTGTGTAGCAGAACTCTTCAAGGGGAGGCAACTGTGCCTTGGAGCCTGTGATTCTATAGCACTTAAGGCAATATGTATTCCACTGTGGACAGTCAATAGAACGGTGAGGAGTCCAGCTGCCTTACTTAAATGCCTTAAGTTGCATTTGCGAATAGTCTCCCTTGCTCTTCTTCAAGCAATTATAATGCTGCTGTAATGGTGATTATCCAATATGTTGGGCTAAAAAATGAGCAGTAAATTACTCCAAAAAGTTACCAAGCAGTTTTATTTGTTTCTGTCTGGTATCTATTTCAGTGATAATCACTGATCTTATCTTGAAGCTCTGATGTCAGAAAACCATCAACACATCCATGTTGCAAAAATGCTGGTAGATGTTTCTGTTACTAGGTCAGTATGTAAGAAAGGCACAAATAATGTAATGAAGTGTTACGCTGTAGGGAGAGGTTGAGCAGAGTAATCCAAATACAGTTCATTGTTGTTGAGTTTTTGCTTTCTCTTTTGAAAATAACTACAAATATTTTTAGTATCGTGACAATAAGTGATAAGAATAATTTAGGCAGGGTATGGAACTGAATAGAGCAGCCAACATTAACTGAATTAAAGAAAAATATTTATGATGAAGACAAGTAAAAAAAATTCTAACAAGGAAGTGTAGTAGAAAAGTCTCATAAGCTGCTGATGGTTTATCTTAGGAACAAAAACTTTTTTGAGTATGGATAGAAAGAATCAGTCGTACTTTAGCTCTGTGAGGAGTGACATATTTATTCTCCCTCTAAGAGCCAAATGTCTATTTTCAACATGTGTGTTTTTTCATTGGGTTTAGTCTGTGTATCAGGCTGTTCAGAATTGGGAGCAGTGAAAAAAATTCCCTGCTGTTATTGATCTACGACCATATTAAAATCACTGTGGAGTCCCTTTTTGGAGCAGAGTCACTCCATACAGACACACCTGCGTTAAGAGGTAGGAATAGAATAGCTGGGCTAGGAAGCAGGATATTTGGGCCAATGATCTCAGGAGAAAAACCTCTGTAAAGAGAACCTGCATGCTGGAAAGATGATAGAGCCCTTTACCTATCAAGTCTCACAGATAAACATGTAATGCTAACAGCAAGATTTCCAGCCTCAGCCTTGCTCCCTATGCCTTTGATTCCTTTACAAAGGGAGGGAAACACAAACCTGCTGCTGACCGTAGTCCCAGCCCAGGGACCCCAAGGTAGTGAGGGGTAGAGATGAAGCAGTTTTAGCCTTCCAAACTGCTGTTTCTGGCTGGCATCAGTTCTAGGTACAGTGTTGTGAGCAGGATCATGTGGCAATGCAAAGCCATGGTGTGGAACAGCTTTCTACAGGACATACCTGGTGAGAAGAGTCTTTCCCACCAGTTGTCCTTACACACTCCAGGATGATGATATGATAAGCTCTAAATTTCCACACTCTGACCTCGATTTCTTTCCTCTCTTTGTCACTTAATCTATAACTACTGAAACTCCACATCCTCAAACCTCACAGTATCCCGTGTTCCCACAGCTGCAACATCCATACTGTTCCTCCTTTCCCCCTTACAATCTTGCTTTCCCCTGCCACTGCCTTTCAATACTTTTCTCACTAGCCAATATGTTTCCAGCATCACCAAGTTGTCTCCTGTATTGCACATTTCTCTCCACCACATCCTCACTGATGATGAGTGAAGTGTCAACCCAACTTCTGTTCAGAGAGTGCTTTCACCAGCTCTTCCTATGTTCCTACTTTAGATACGCTTGCCCTCCTCCAGTTTCCTTTTGCACTCCTCCTGCACTCACATCTATCACTCCTCACTTAACCCTCCCACCACACTCATGTCTAAGTTTTTCTTTGTTCAATGGACTGCACAAACTGGGGACTAGAGAGAACTCTGTCTCTATTCAGTAGACTTGACTTTTTGCACAGACAACTGGAAGAGAAATTTAGACAGCTCGGCCCAAATTGTCAGTGCAAAACAATGTAGTTCCACTGCTAGTATGCATTCACTTACACTTCTTCAGGACAAGGTCTTTCTTTTCAGGAAGAGTACCCTTTCACCCTACTGCCATTCCTCTTTTACAATCAACACTGAGCAACAGAAGTCAGGAAGTCAGACATATTCCTTTCCAAGAATCTTTATTGTCCATGTCTATGCCCAAAACACATCACCAACTCTCAAAGCAATCTACGTTTCATACATTTGTCTCACGCTAAGACAGCAAACATAGCCTATTTGCCACTACCACTGCATCTGTATAAGGGGAAATAGAAAAACTACGCACTTCAAATAAATGTTAGAATTCTCTTCATGATTAATATAGTGAATTTGCACTTGTTTTTCTTATGGCTGAGCCAACCAGAAACTGCTGATGTGGTGGCAAAAAGAGCATCTGGGCAACTGTAAGTTCTTTGCTGGTGGAGAATGGTAATGTAAGCAAAAAATTAATAATAATACTCAGAGGGTTTTTTCTCATATCTTGAAGTCAACATTAGCATACACAGAGACAGAAAAGAGCACCAAGAGTTGCCCAGGAAATAAGTAAATCATCCCCAGAGAATGCTAAGTGCTCTCTTACATTCACATTCTATTAATGTTAATGCCATGAGCTTTGCTGATAAATCTGTTCTTGGTAATTTATATAAAATATTCACATATTACCATAAAGGCACATGATGCTTTGCCAGCGTCAAGGTAAGTTTCTTGCCTTGAAGAAGTCCAAGTGTAAGGAACCAAATTCAAACATGAAAAAATTAGGACAACAGAGCAGTTGAAATTAAAAGCCTGAGAGAAGAAGGAAAAAGAGGTAAGAAGAGATGAGATGATAAGATGAATAGTCCAGAGTACTTGTATCTTGTTTTGATCCAGCCTATTTCCCAGTTAACCTCTAAGCTGTCAACAGGCATCCACATTTTCTATTCAGCCCGGAATGCTACTAATTACAACCGTATTTATTGCTGTTCACAGTACCTAGAATATTATGCAGGGACAAGTTTCCTTTTATAATCACGACACAAATGTAGGGCAAGATGGTAAGACAGATGTTTGCAGGAAGAAAAGGAACATTACTCACAAGGTGAACCAGGAGCAGTATTCACTTCCAAATCCATGAATCCAAATCCAAGTTGGAGAAATAAAGAAAATGGAGATAAAACCTTCATCTCTTGGAACAATAGTTTACAATGGTTTAGCAGTAGACAAGGACTGCATTACAAAACATCCTAATCATCAACATATTATTTTGGCCAAACCATCCTGGGTTGCCATGTGTTTTCTTTCTCCAACCTCTTACAAAAGTTGTCTGTCACTGTGGTGCCTTCCTTCCATTTTCTGGAGCTTAGACTTGAGTATGTGGCCTCCTCCATGGTGATCAGCAAGTATATTGCATGCATCCTCTGGGGAAAAAAAAAACAAAACCAAACCAGAATTTCGTTTGAGTCTGAGTGACGAAAAATACTATTAGAGACACATTTATGAACTTCTAGTGCAATCTCACCATGAAGAAAGTGCTTCAGTGATACCAAATTTTATGCACAACTAGAAAACACACACAATCTGTAGAAAGAGAGCAACAACCTATTTCTTTTTCTGAATTAATGTCCACAATTATTATGTTAGAAAACTTCTGAAAAAATTTGCACCCTTGTAAGACCTGGTAGTAGCCATCAAAAAATGTTGGTCCTAGTTGGATATAAGATTGCTTCCTTTAAAATTTTATTACTGTTATCTTTTTTCCTGGCTTTATATACATATTATTTTAAAAATCTGTTTCCCTTTTGATCATATCTGAAGTGACCAGAATCAGCATCCAAAGTTTTTATGAGACTAAATGCTCAGGTTTGTTTTTAATGTTGCCAAAATCTTGACATGGAGGCTTAGGACCCCTGAATTCCATGAGAAATTCTGCCACTGACTGATATAACCTGACAAGACAAAGTACGAGGGAAAACGTTTAGTAATCACATTTCTCGGAAGGAGGATGGAGGTATTAAAAAATTGACCAATTTTCCATTGCATTATTAGCTATCAGGATGTCTAATTGTGTTGTAATTTTTTTTTTTTTTTTTTTTTTTTTTTTTTTTTTTTTTTTTTTTTTTTTTTGTGCTCCCTTCTGCCTGCTTTCTTGCCCTGTGCTTAGATTGCAAACCCTTCTGGTCCATCGAGGCAGGACTCATCTGATCACCTCCACATGTCTGCATTGCAGACATTCACATCTTAGTTTGTCACCCCAATTTCCATCTATAGTTAATACTGAGGCACTCCTAGGGCATCTCATTCTGACTTGATGTCTAAAATAAGTCTCATGAATCATTCCCTGGAAACACCTGGAAACACTTCTCCGTTGCCTAGCTGAGATGGGGGTGTCTCTGTCTGGGTGAGATTTATGCTACCCAGACTCGTAGATGGTGTGCAGGGTCAGATCCAGAATCAGGACTCCTAAGAAATTAGTTAGTCAATAATAAACATTAGTTATCATTCATTAAATAAAACATTTCTTCCTAAGAAGTTTAGACTCATTTTAATGCTTGAAGAACTGGGTCAGTATTCCTTTCAGGTACAGGCAGTATTGGGTCCTGAGTGTGGTCTCTGGGGTTTTTGCTGATCACAGACAGCACAACTCTGCTTATAACTATGAAGAAGTTAGGCAGAGACTCCAGATCTCCTCATTTTTGGACCATTTTGTTCTCATCTTCCTTCTCCATTTCAGTTAAAATTTCTGTTAACTGGAACATTACTACTGCAAGCCAGCAGTCTCCCTTCGAGCTTAGATCTCAACATACCACTCAGTCTGTATGAAACCATAGGACTGCGATCTGACTGGATTATACATGGACACACCTTCGTACGTGTATGGATTTGTTGCATGCTCAGCTTTGTGATATGAACCTTGCAGGTCCATAGAGGTGATTCTGCCTCTCAACTCCACTCTGGTGAGACCCCACCTGGAGTACTGTGTCCAGCTCTGGAGTCCTGGGCACAAGAAGGACATGAACCTGTGCAGAGGGTTTGGAGGAGGGCCACAAAAACGATCAGAGGGCTGGAGCAGCTCTGCTATGAAGAAAGACTGAGAGAGTTGTGGTTGTTCAGCCTGGAGAAGAGAAGGCTCTGGGGAGACCTTACTGCAGCATTTCAATGCTTAAAGGGTGCCTATAAGAGATGGGGACAATCTTTTTAGCAGGGTCTGTTGGAACAAGTCAAGGGTTAATGGTTTTAAGCTAAAAGAGGGTATGTTTAGACTAGATCTGAGGAAGAAATTTTCTACACTGAGGGTGGTGAAACCCTGGCACAGGTTGCTCAGAGAGGTGGTACATGCCTCGTCCCTGGAAACATTTAAGGTCAGGTTGAACAGGGCTCTGAGCAACCTGATCTAGTTAAGATGTCCCTGCTCACTGCAGAGAGGTTGGTCTAGATGACCTTTACAGGTCCCTTCCAACCCAAACCATTCTGTGATTCTGTGAATGTGAATAGTTTTGTCCCCATTGAATGAAAAAGCAATTTTCAGGCTGTGCTATTCTTTCTGTGGTGATTTTTCTCTCTTGTTATACCCAAGCAGGAAAAGAGCTAAAAAATATCAGAGGTAGATTGCCTGAGAGCTAACTAAATTGTTATGTTATTTTAATAATATGAGGAAACAAGAGTCTTTCAGCAGAAGATGACGGAAATGCAATTAGGAAGGAAAGCACTTAATCTTACCCTTATATCAAATTTTTGTGTTCTATTTCCTCCTTTAATTTAAGGGACAGAACCATGACATCGTGATAAAAGTAGAGAATCTTTCAGCAAAGAATTACATTGAATTTTTTATTTGCCATGTGTCCTGAATGAAGAAAAAAAAAAGATTATACTTCACATCTACAAAAATCAGGAAAAATTCAATCAAGCTGCATGCTCTGATTGCCTGGAAAGCATTATCCAACAAGTCATGGTGGTGTCCCAAGTTAGGGTTGGGTCGTGTGACTGTGCACACTTCCACAAGTCAGCTGGCCAAGGCTTGGAGATGGCAGGAAATTGGAAATTGGAATTAGAAGACTGGATCTCTGATCCATTCCCAGTTCCATCCAGTCCCAAGAAAGGGGTTCCAGTGACTTCTCTAGGTTATAGATATTTGTAGGTATCTCATCCTATAAAAGCTATGAGCACTCTTGAACAGTGGACTTACTGACTGCAAGCTCCCTAAATTAATTGTGTTCTTTGGCTGCTACTGGTACTGCACCGATGGTACCGTGACAGCGACGTGTCTGATGTGGTAATGAACGTTTCTCACAGTGCCACTGATTTAGGGCAGCTATTACTATCCTCATTTGTGTTTGGGGAAATGGAACACAGAAATTAAGTAGGATGCAACTCCAGAGGCAGAGATCTACATGTAGGTGTCTAGAGCCGAGCTAAGAGTCTGAGCTCTTGTGGCAGTCAAAGAAGCTCAGAGAGCTGTGAAGCTCACCCTACAGCTGACATCATTAAATTGCTCTGTAGCCTACATTCACTGCAAACCGATATGTTTGTTTATAGGAGGAAGCTCCACTCCCTGTCAAGAATCAGTCTGGCTCCCTAAACACCAACAACTAGCAGCATTTGAGATGCTGTAAAGTCTTCTGCCTGACTGCTGGTTACAGGCGCGTTCCAGGTCCTGAGCCAGCCTTGGGTGGCTGCACCAGGCACCCTGTCACATCTTAAATGACATTAGATCTTTTTGTGGGCAATTGAATCAAGCCTTTCTTGTTGACTAAGACATCGGTTTGTCCTTTTTGTTGATAAGCACTCTGGCAACCACATCCTGTGTTTGCATGTCTGGATCCCTGAGGTCCTGCTGCGCTCTGCATGCTCATTAAATAAGCTTTTATTTTTCTACTCTAAATACTAAATAATAACTCATTTGAATTGGTAATGGATTTAAGCAGAGACATTTCAATCAGAAGCAGCAACCCTGCACATTCTTTTTATTTTCTCTGGCCGATACATTTATGCATAACCGAGCTGGCTGAACAGAACAAAAGTAACTTCTTCCTGTTTGTGAAATACGTGTGACATCCCGGGCATGGGGTATTGGAGTCTCGGGAGAAGCTAAGTGCAGTGAGTAACTTTATTTTGTCCAGAAGGGGATCTGCATCCATTGGCTAGATATGTATGACGCACTCTCCGCATGCCTTATGTGAGTGCTTTCGTTGGTGATGGGACGAAAATGACTCACTACCGTGTGGGTTGACTATCAGCTCAGCTGAGCCTTCTAACTTCAGTGCAGCTTCTTAATTGACTCTGACAAGTCCGTATCTATCTTTTATATAATATTTTATAATGCCCTAAGGTCAAAATAAAGTTCTGCTCTTCTTGCTTAACCTTCTTTTACAGAGCATTAAAAAAACCAAAAAAGACTAAACCAGCTGGAATTAAGTAGTATTTAGCTGAATGTACTGTAAAGTAATATTTTGTTTCTTTTGTGACAAACAAACTCTGTAACAAACAAAATAACAAACTCTGTAAATATCAGAAAACCTGCATTGCTTGTTAGAGAATGTAAAGGTGGTCAAGTGTTCTTCCCTGACGGCAGGTGCTTTTATTGGCTGAGAGATCACTGTGCATATGCACATGAAACAACCAAAGCCAATGGGCTCTGTTCTGCAGTTCAGGGTTCTACTTACATCCCAGAGTACTGTAGCTCTAAAGAATGCTAATGCTTGTAATTAGGGAGCAAAGAAGTAGATAATGATTTTAAAATAAAACCTCCTTTATTAATATGACACCATTCAGGAGCTGGACAAACTAAGTACTGAAGCATTGTTTAACCAAGAGCTCGTTTAATTTGTATTGTTTTGTTCCTCAACCAACGCAAGAAAGCTGATTTTCAGAGAGTTTTCACAAGTACCCTGTCTTTGTACTGAATTGTGGGAAACACTAAATTTTGTAGATGTAACGTCATGAGAATAATAACCCGTGACTGCTAACGACATCGAATGCTCTTGAGATAAGGTTCATCTATCTAACTTTTCCCATTTTGGTCTTAAATGTCTGGTGCAGGCTTGTTGTCTGGTCATCTATAATCCATGGGGAAAGACAATGACCCATGTGGGACCTCACGGTTGATTCATCTCTCCTCAGACATCTCTTTTAGAACAGGACGAACTGTCCTCTGGGGATGCTAGTCCCTCTTTTACTGGCTTAGTCTGAGTCTTAGCTTTTAGATGACTGAAATTAGAGAAGATGAATCCCATCCTTGGGTTTTATTTTGAGGAGGCAGGTACTAACTTTTTTCCTACATTTGTGCAGTGACTGGCCACCAGTTTTGGCAAGTAGGCCATGGTTGATGTTGGAAACTCACTGCAACCCCCCAATTTTTGTTAAAATCTTACTAATTTCATTGGGTATTATTGCAGTTCAGTTCTTTGGCCTGAGTTAAGTCCTGCCTATCCCAAAATGAGGATGTAGATAGAATATCAGAAAAATAAAAGATCCGAAAATTTTAACAACTAAAATAAAGAAGATGCATACGTGTTAGTCACTAAAACAGATAGATAGATAACTAGATAGATAACAAAGAATAGAAGAGGCAATTTTTGTGTTATCTGTGCATATTTATCATATGCTTCAGTTACCACAGCTCAAAAATGAAACCACTTATTTTAAAAGTAGTGTGGTAATATCAGAAAATTGCATCTGAAGAGAATGAAGCCCAAATTAAATTCAGTGAGAGCACAGTGACTTTCGAATTTGAATGAGAAGGCAACAGATCTGCTTTCTAGGAGCCGCCTAGTGCTCAGTTGAAGGCTGATATGATGCCATGCGGGCACCAAAACCATGAAGACTGTTTATTATGTCTGTGGAGCTAAAGTAATAGCCGGCTTGAGCTGTGGCTGATAAATAGCCAGATAATGACAAAGTTGCCTGTAGCCCATTAAAGAACCAAGGAAAGACTGATGTCTGCCACAATGTTTCTGCAGACTGACATACACGAGGTAGTGAAGACTGGGAGATAGCCAGATCAGGCTTCAACAGAGAACTAGTAAAAATTGAACACATGGGTCTTGCATACATACATAGCCCGGGGCTAAAGATATTCACCAATTAAAAACTGTGTGATGAAAAATGGTAAGAGAAAATGCGTAAGTACAGGGAGTAATTTAAGTGGCTGGGAATGTGCCAAAGATCATGTAAAAATATTGCACTACCATTAGTGGGAGGTGACAAGAGGACCAAAACTGGGGCAGGATGAGAAGGAGACTAGGGGTATGGCTTTTAGTTAGCAGAGGAGAGCTGCACTGCAAACATAGAGAACAGCCCTGTGCACGGGAGAGTTTATCAGTCTTGGGTCCTGCTGTACCACCCCATCTGTACATCACCATCTGTGCAGATTAAGCGGTCTAATTCTGCTAAGAGCCAGCACGATCGAACAGTATGGGAAGGAGGCTGGAAAGGACATGGAAGGATTGGCGATACTAGCGAGTCAAAGGGAGAGATGCCTGCTGCTGGTGGTACATGCCTTTGCGGTTCTGGCTTTTAGTTCCCATGTGGAAATTCTGGGTTTCAGCTGCAGGATTGTCATGGTTTAACCCCAACTGGCAACTAAGCACCATGCAGCTGCTCGTTCACTCCTTCCCCACATCCTGGTGGGATGGGGACGAGAATTGGAAAAAAACCCCCCAAACTCGTGGTTGAGATAAGACAGTTTAATAACTGAAATGAAATAAATGATGCACAATGGAATTGCTTACCGATGCCCAGCCAGTCCCTGAGCAGTGATCAGCCCCTCCTGGCTAATTCCTCCCTGTTTACTGAGTTTACCCATATACTAAGCATAACGTCATATGGTATAGAGCATCCTTTTTACTAGTTCAGGTCAGCTGTCCTGGCCACGCTCCCTCCCCAGTTCTGGGGCACCTGCTTTATTGCAGAGCATGGGAACTGAAAAATAAGCACTACTTAACAACAGCTCAAACAATTAAATCATCAGCATATTATCAACATTATTCTCATACTAAATCCAAACTGCATCAGAAGGGTGTGAAGACAAATCCATGATAGATGAGGCCTTTTGCTAAGGAAGCTCCTCTAATATGAAGCTGATTACCCCTAATTGACTGCTCCTTCTTGGGGCAAAAATTTTGTTCTTGGTTAAAACTTACAATTTCACCTATTATTTAATTTAACAGAGTTCTAATTACAGACAGAGATTTTCAACAGTGTCTCAGGAACTGTTTTGTAACACAGGCCTTCTCTCCACAGTGACGGACACAAAAAGTCTGTAATTTGAATATCTGACATCTTAATACTGGTTTTGGAAGAATTTTAAATCTCGAGTTGATGACAGTCATCCTTCCCATCAGACAATAAAAGAGCTGTTCCACTTTTTAATACATCTGGTAATCAAACATTAAAAATTCCCTCCCAACCAAGCTGTGAGGCCCAGGAGAACATGAAAGTAGGCAGATGCAGGGGTATTTAAAACATCAGATGACTGTATGAGACAAGAAAGCTTGTGTGGGATGGCAGATTTAATAAGCCCTGCAATATTTAGTAAGTCTCCATGCTTAATAGTGCTTTCCTTATTAGAATAAGATATCCAGCAAAGTCTGTCATTACTCCGAAGCACACATTTATTTCAATCTACTTCCACCCAATTCTGTGTTCTACTGTGAGTGCTCTGGAAACCCACTTTTGTACAACATGCCTCTTTCTGAAGATCTCTGATCATTGCATGTTCAGCAATTTTGCCTTGGCATATTATGGTCTGCTGCAATACAAAAGTTTCCAAACAGTGTGTTTGGAAATTAGTATGAATTTGGTTTTTTTGTACCTATAATCAACTATGCGTCCTCCAGGACTCCTGTTCTTGGCAGGCCCCGGCCGCCTCGTGCCCAGGTCTATGATGTCTGGAGGCAGAGCAGCGACTCTTTCACGGGCACCCCCTTGCTGTGGGCAAGGAGCTTGCGTGCCCTTGTGAGGTTGAGAGTTGTGCTGGTGGTGGCATGTGCCTCCAGTGGGGTCTCCCAAGCCAGACAGGTCTCAGTTGAAGGGTCAGACAAAGTGTGTCCATGGGCAGGATGGGCTCACTAGCCTTTGGGCAGCCATCCTAGGAGAAGGACAACTCTGACTCCAAACCCGGGCAGATGGAGCTCATTTAGCGCTGTAAGGCTCCATCTAAGAGAAGGACACTCTAACCAAACCTACCACCCGAGGACTTCGCTGTCACCGTCCAAGCTTGCTAGGCCCTGGCAGATGAACCTCAGGTGTAAAGGGTGGAGCCAGTTCTGCGCAAGCTGCGCCTCACCTAAAAAACCCACCGCTCAGGCCCGAAGGGTGCGCTCATCGCTTGCAGTGAGCGTGGGAAAAGCCCTTCCTGGATCTTCGCTTGCAAAGCCAAGCTGTGATGATAACGATGATGATCAACTATGCCTAAATGGATTTGACTATTTGCAATTATTATGAAATCCCAACAACGTCCTTGCACTTTTCTATTGATTTTAAATACACATTAAGCTAATGGCTGTCCAGCAATATGTAAGATTTCACCTTGACTTTAGCTGAAGTCTAACTTCAGTGTGACTGTGGTAGGTAAGAGGAAAAAGCAACAAATCTTGGAGCTGAATTTCCCTACTCTTCATACAGGATGTAAAACTACATATATTCTCCGTCTTGAAAGAATTAAAAAGTTAAGGAGTAATTTACAGTACGTATGTAGTTAGCAGAATAAATACTTGGAAAGAGGAATGCCCATGCCCACCCCAAAATCTGATACAAATCATTAAAACTAAAATTGATATGAATGTTACAACACCTCTTTGTGTCTTCAGCTATTTAGCTACATTTTGGAAACCAGGCATACTCAGTGATGGAAAAAAAAATACTGGTAACTCTGACAGTGATTTCAATAACTAAATTTTGTTCAAACTCCCTCCAAAAATAAGTACTGCTTTGGTGGATTATGAGTACAGCCCTGCACTGTGTAATTACAGAATGAAAATTGATGCTAGCTAGTTTTATTAGAATGTCAAAACAGTAACATCAGAGATCACCCTGAATGGTTAGTGACACTGATATGTGTCTCGCTCTTTCATTCTTTCTTTCATTCATGATGTGATTGTGATGAAATGCTCAGTTACTTTATCCTATTCTCTGCTGTAATGGAGATGTAATGCTTATGGAGCAGATCATCTTCAGTGACATCACATGGCACATACAGGACCACCAGGTGATCAGGCCTAGTCAGCACGGGTTAATGAAAGACAGGTCCTGTTTGACCAACCTGATCTCCTTCTATGATGAGGTGACCCACTTAGTGGATGAGGGAAGGGCTGTAGATGCTGTTTACCTAGACTTTAATAAAGCCTTTGACACCGTTTCCCACAGCATTCTCCTGGAGACACTGACAGCTCATGGCTTGGATAAGTGTACTCTTTGCTGGATAAAAATCCTGGCTGGATGGCCAGGCCCAGAGATGGTGGTGAATGGAGTTAAATCCAGTTGGTGACTGGTCACAAGTGGCGTCCCCCAGGGCTCAGTATTGCAGCTTGTTCTCTTCAACATCTTTACCAATGATCTGGATTGAGTGCACCCTCAGTAACTTTGCAGATGGCACCAAGTTAGGCATGAGTGTTGGTCTGCTTGAAGGCTGGAGGCTCTACAGAGGCATCTGGACAGAATGGGCTGAGGCCAATTGTATGAGGTTCGACAAGGCCAAGTGCCAGGTCCTGCACTTGGGTCACAACAATCCTCTGCAATGTTACAGGCTTGGGGAAGAGTGGCTTGAAATTGCCCAGCAAAAAGGGACCTGGCGGTGCTGGTCGACAGAAGCTGAATATGAGCCAGCAGTGTGCCCAGGTGGCCAAGAAGGCCAATGGCATGCTGGCTTGTGCCAGCTTGGCACTGATGAGGCTGCACCTTGAATATTTGGTCCAGTTTTGTGCCCCTTACTACAGGAGGGACATTGAAGTGCTGGAGTGTGTCCAGATAAGGGCAATGAAGTTGGTGAAGGATCTAGAGCACAAGACTTATGAGGAGTGGCTGAGGGGACTGTGGTTGTTTAACCTGGAGACATGGAGGCTCAGGGGAGACCTCATCACTCTCTACAACCACCTAAAAGGTTATGGTAGTGAGGCGGGGATCAGCCTCTTCTCCCAAGTAACCATCAATAGGACTAGAGGAAATGGGCTCAAGTTGTGCCAGGGGAGATTTAAGTTGGATATTAGGAAAAATTTCTTACAGAGAGGATTGTGAAGCATTGGAACGGGCTGCCCAGGGAGGTGGTCAACTCCTCATCCCTGGAGGTGTTTAAAAGACATGTAGATGTGGTGCTGAGGGACATGGTTTTGTGGTGGACCCTGGCAGTGCTGGGTTAATGTTTGGACTCGATCATCTTAAAGGTCTCCCAACAAATACGATCCTGTGATTCAGTACAATGACACTCTTTAGACTTAAGTGAGTTACTGAGGATTTTCTAACGAATGTGACAGTAGAAGAAATAGAAGGGACTAAGTAGAGGATCTGAAAACTGTTCACAGCTGGGACTATGCATCAACCATTCTTGATCACATGCAAGGGGGCAGATTGTCTGTTGTCGGTGTCTTGGTAACATTCACTGTCCCCACTCACCCAGTGCTGGCCAGTGTCAGAGACGGGATGATGGACTTGCTTCCCAGTGTGTTCATTCCCCTGAGCCCAATGTACTGGCGATCTCAGCTCATTGTTTCTATCCTCCTTCCTCACTTTGATTCCTCAAGTCAGGGATGGAGCTAGTGGTAACTATCCTTGGAGCTAGTAATACTGAAGAAAAAGGAAGAATGTGGTTAATTTTATCCCTTAATTGACTTTAGAATGCAGAACAAAAACGATTGGTTTGCAAGGATGAAGGTAAAGGTAGAATCTGGCATTTAATCTGTAGCTTTTTTCAACTTCTTGCCACTATTTACACTTTAAAAATTGATTATGAGCAAAGATGAATCACAGCTTATATAAATATAAGAACATCCAATAATTTATTTTTAGTATAATTGAAATCTTATCATTCTAATCATTATTAGTCCAGATGAAATCGTTACAGAAAAATAAAGCATAATAATGCAGTTACATGTGAATCTACACCTGGGTCTACAAGACATGAAATCTACACATGGAAGCTTTTCCATCACTTCATGTCTATTAGACAAAGTTGCATAATCTTCTAAAAGGACGGAAGGAGGAGGAAGAATGTAAAACCTGTTGCTATAAATTATCTGGTAAAATCATATAAGTTTTAGTTCTGTGGGATGGAAAACAAATTTGTCTATCAAAATTATGATCCCAAAGCAGGAGCAGCTGTTTGACATTGGTGGTGAGAAGAAGGTGTCTTCAGTTGCTCTTAGAGGAGGATTCTTGGACATCCCCTTTCCTCAGAGGTGAGATGGGACAGGCACACAGAGCCTTACAGACAGCTTTCATCTCCTTGTGCCTCCTTTAAAGAGCAAATCTGCCTGAATACCCATCCCATGTCCTGACTGCATCTCCAACCTGAACTCCAGTTCATCTCTACGTTCTTTACTTCCTGCATCTTTCAAGCAGGGCATCCTAAACTCTTATCTCAAACCTTATTCCTGTCTCTCCCTAAAGAACTGTGATCCCAACCCCAGCTGGACCAAAAGCTGCTACCCACCAGTGTCCCCATGGTATCTCTCTGTGTGTAGACACTTCCCTAGCAGCTTTCCAGGAATTACTCCTGTGAGAAGAAGGAGTTTCTTTCTGTGTCATTTAAAGCTTGGATGAAGCCCGGACACTGATCTTGGCTATCACTACTGATATTCAGAGATACCCTATATGTCCACCTGCTCTGTCACAGCTTTTGATGTACCTTATCATACTTGCATGGGCCTATCACACTGTTGGCTTTACGAGGAGACCATGAGGCAATGGGAAAAGCCGTGTGATGGCACTAAAACAGTTTGTCAGACTGGGCTTCTAGAAATGCAATATATTTCAAATAAATAAAATTTTTAAAACTATCATCACAGAGCAAAATTTCCAGTACAGGATAATGTCCATGGGATGCAATGAATGAAGTTAAATAGATCGTTTTTTATTTAAAATTCCTCTGAAATGTGTGGAGGAAAAGGTGATTATAGGATGCTAGTTTTATAGAGAAAAATGTAATAAGATTTTGCATTGAAGAAAAGAGAAAGAAATTCTAATCCCTGTAATTGACACAAGTGTATACTTTTCGCTGTTGGTTAAGTAATGTGTTTACACACCCTTGATTGCTAATTTTTCCCATGCATCTGGGATGTTTCATGGATCCCTGTGCATAGTAAACCCAAACATGAATGCAGTGGGGTGGGCTTAACCATCTTAGTCAATCAGGCATTTCTGAGCGATATTTTTTCCCAGATTATATAGCATTTTCTCTGTTGTCTTCCAATTTGTACCCATTTCCAAATTATCTTCTTCCTCTGCTCAGACTCTCACTTGAATCACTCCAGTCCTCAGGGTTTCATAGATGAACTCACAGCTGGTATGAATCTAGAAGGCTGTTCTCTTTACAAACAAGTTTCTGTGCCACAAATGTCTGCAATAGCTGCAAACTAAACTGGGGACTAAAAATGTCTCTTCTGCTGCCGTATTCAAACTGGTAAAAACTGAGTGCAATAAGCAAAACATTAACCTCACCTTAACCAGTTAACATCTGTCAGTTTAGCCAGGGTTCTGTCAGGAACTCATTATAACCAGGAAAATTCAAACAGATCAGCTTAAACTGCAACACAAGTGAGCATCTCTCCATAACTTCGCTGCCCTGTGATCTCCATCCGTGCTGTGTGCTGTTCAAATTACTTGAACAGAGGTACAGAAGAGTATTATGCTGAAGCTTCTCTCAATATAGACATGGGTTCTGCTCTTTTACTTAAATACCTAGGCCCTGGAGTTAGGTGAATGCCATGGCATCTTAGGTGCTTTATCAGTAAGCTTATACGTAGAAAAAAGCAACAAGCCAAAAAAAAAAAAACAACCCCAAAAACAACCCCCCAAAGCTTTCAATACATAAACCAATTATTTTAAAAAGCAAGAAGTCAGGTAAATAATAGTTTGAATATATTATTTTTAAATGTGGTGATTTCTCTCCATTCTCAAGATTTTTGGAGCGCTCTAATTAGACATCACCTGGATGTCTTATCTCCCCGACTCTTTGTGGTTTGGAAAACTGTGAACTCAAAGCAGTGAAATGAAGGTAAGTGACTCATATTATTGCCATCTCTCAGGCACATTTGGTCTATTTATGCCACTCTTATCCGGCAAGTTGATCATGCACAGCAGCACACAGCGAAAGAATATCAGCCAGTCCCAGAGATACGCTTTTGGGAGCATGATTGAAGGGCAAAGAGCCATAAGAGTTTGCACCCACACAAACACGCCCACCACACACATGCAATATGGTTGGAAAAGGGCCTTTGGAGACTGTGTCTGAATATGAAGGACGGAAAACCACCCACTGAGGTGGATGCAGTGAGTGCAATAGCTACAGTTCTTGGAATACCTCAATGGTGGCGAGAGAGGTCTTGTTATGTACGGTTTTTAACTGCTAAGCTACTGGTTATGCTTTAACAGCAAGAGTCCTGAGTTACCTTCATTTAGGCAAAAAGGAGGTTGGTTGCTTCCAAGAGGGTTTTTGGGAAATTTGAGGCTTTCACCCTAGTAAAAAAGCTGTTGCCTCCCAAAAGAAAGACTTACCAAAGGAAAGGAGGGTAGGATGAACAAAGCCTGGCACAAATCTGTTAGATGCAATAGCTTCCTTCAGAGCTTTTCAGGGTGCAGTGTGGTAGAAGCTCAGATTTCTCTTTTTGCGCATATTTTACTGCAAAATCTTCCATTTCATCAGAACTGCGCAGGAATTTCTATGCACACTCTATGAGAATCTTTTTTAAGATATAATTTTTTCTGCAAAAAATAATGTCGCAGTGCGCTTTATGGTTGCTGCCCACCCTTATTCTTATTCAGGCCTGTTTCCCTACCTGAAAAATGAGCAGTCACATGTCAAACTGGAAAATTACATTGCATATTGAAGAGACTAGTAGAGTATTCCCTTTGACTCTAGTGGTATTTGCTTGCTAATACATTCCTTTTCTGATATTACAGTCTCCTGAGCAGGATAAAAGCCAATTTTTAAAAAATCCTTCTGTTAGAAAAAAGCGTTCTCTTTGTCCTTGTGGCTAAATGAGTTCTCCCTACAGTGAATTATTCTTTAGATCAGCTTCACTGCAAGATGGTTAACACTCATTTCTGGGCCAGCAACGTGTTTCCACTAACATACCAGTTCCAAGGTCTGAAGCCTCATTGTGCTGTAAGGCAAGAGAAGAGCAGGTATTGCATCATGGGGAATCACAGAGCTGGAGATTCTGAAGGGGACATACAACATTTGGTAGAATTTTGAAGATACCAGACTATCATCCTTAAAATGTGACATTTTCAATATGGAAGCGTCACTTTGGAGGAGGTTTTATCCATCCTTCTAAGCTTAACTTCTTGGGTTAATGAACACCAAGGCTGCATGCGTGAAAGGGCACAAAATCTGGATATTTTAAACATGAAAATTATCTAAAATAATGTTTCTGTAAACTATGTAATGTATGTATAACAGCTTAAATTTATTTGGCAAGTTGAGATTTGCTCCACAGGCTTCAAAACTTTGTTTCCAAAATGTTTGAAGGTAGAATTTCTCAGAGTGCACTTATTTGACAAAATTTCTGAAAACTTCAGCTATCATCTCCCATGACAAAACTCTAACCTATGCCTGACCAAAATGGGGTTCTTCATGTAAAGAAGACAAGACAAAAAACCTCCATGAGAAGCAAATACACTGAACAGGTATTTTCAAATGTCATTTATGTATAGTGTTCACTTCACTGTCATTTTTTAAGGTAAGAACCGGCAACTGACCACACAGAAGTTAATGTAGATAATATGTCTAATAATGAGGATAAAACTGTCCTGTAAGTAATTTGCTTTCAAAGTCATTCACTTCAGGATTTTTTATCAGGGTCGTCTTCTGATATTTGGATGGTTACTAATTTAATATTTTGCCATTTTAAAGTCTAGTTAAACTTTTGTTAGTGTTCATTTTTACTGTACGTAAGACACTCTCTATATGAGTGTCCCAGAGAAAGTGCTAATAATTACACCTAGCCACATCACGTTATGGGGTATGTAGATACTGACATAGTTTACACGAAGATCTATGACTTTATAGACCACAGGATTTAGAGGATACATGCATTTAGGTACATCTAGGAAGACATTCTTATTGGCATAAAATTTGCAAAACAACCCTGGCTTCTGCATGCAGCACAACATCACTGATGACATCTCATGGAACAGAAGTGCTGTATCTGCATGGATTACACTGCAAATGCATTTCCCAGTAGAAGCTTCTGCTGAATCATCTTACGTGCTGTATATTGAAACAGATGCAAAGCAAGGACCTTCCCAGTTATGTCATGTTACTGGAAATTCAGTATCAGAAGCTATCTGTACTTTACAAAGGCAAGCAGTGAAAGATGCCTTAACCATACACCTGATGTTCTCTTTTCAGGTGAGATATACAGGAAGGCAAGAGAACGTTCAGGTAAGTACAGTCTTCTGGAACTCAAAGACACCAAGATCTACAAAATCTGGAAGAGCAGTTTGGGGTATATACCTTCAGGTAACTTAAGAAGGAGACTGGCAGTTTGCTGAATTAAATGCTTGACAAGAAATCAAAGTTGTAAAGCCAGCTCTGCCATCCCTTATATGGGATGAGTGGGAACTTAGAGCATAACTGGCTTTCAGCAAGCTGCATTGTGGTCTCCAAGCTCTGTGCTGGGAAGCTGTCCAGGGGATATTGACTTCTGATTTTCTGGATCCAGGAAATAGTACTGTCAAGTCCTGAGGGGTAAACTAATCCTTATTTAATTAAGAATTTTGATTAACGGAGCTTGGGTAAACAGGATAGTAAAGTAACTAAAATATCTTGAAAGCAAATGCGGGAACTGAGAGGCATGTCCCAGTCCAGCCACTTGTCAGTAAACGTTCATTCTTTGTCTCCCTGCCCTTGCAGCTGCTGGGGATAAAAATGCAGCCCCCTGGCTGTGGAGGGATCAGGGTGAGCAGAGCTGGAAGGCAGCGTTGGTAGAATTCGTGAAAGGCATCTGTCAGCAGTGTTTTATAGCATTAACTGTGCTACCAACTGGGTTAGAAGAAAAAATGAACCTTCGTAGTGGCTTTGCTTGGGATGGAGTTGATTTTGTTCATAGCAGCCTGTACGGCACTGTGTTTGGGATTTGTGACCAAGACAGTGTTGAAAAGACTGTTTGGACAATGCTAAGCCTTTTCTTTTTCCCAGCGATTAGGCTGGTGGTTGGCAAAAGTTTGGGAGGGGACACAGCCAGGACAGCTGACCCAAGCTGGCCAGAGGACTATTCCATACCATAGGACACCATACTCAGCTATAAAAGCTTGGAGAAAGGCAGAGGAAGGAGAGATGTCTGTGGCTACTTCACTTGCTGTCCCAAGTAATCGTTGCACACGATGAAGCCCTGCTTTCTGGAAATGGCTGAACATTTGCCTGCCGATGGGAAGTCACGAATGGATTCTTTGTTTTGCTTTGCTTCCACGTGCTGCTTTGCCTTACTTATTAAAATGCCCTTATCTCAGAGCGTGAGTTTTTCTTGCTTTTGCCATTCTGATTCTCTCTCTCCCATGGTGTGGGGGGGTGGGGAAGTAAGTGAGCAACTGAGTGGGGCCTTACCTGCAAGCTGGGATCAACCCATCACAGCCTTGCAATGAGGCCCTCACAGCAATTCTTCCCCCCATGTCTACCTCCAAATCTTCACCTTCAAATGTTTTTCCCTTTTAACGTACACAAAATATCCTCAAGAGATACTCAGTAATGGACCACTGTATGAAGTATACAATTGCTCACTTAATTCACATGCACAGCTGCGAGGACACATGCAAAGGAGGCACTCAGAAATGAAGACTGGCATCTCTTGAGTGAGCTGCTCATTTGATGCTGAATAATTTTCCAAACGTTATTTAATACAAGTGATGTAACTGCTCTGTTGGTGTGACTGACCTCTTGGAAAACAGCCAAAGGCTGTCCTCAGTTGTAGCCATGCAGCCCCATTGATTTCAGTCCCGTTGTGCAGGCATGGCTGCAGACAGAAGCTCACCTCGGCAGCACACCTTCTTCCTCTGTAGAAGTACCCACTCTTTAGGTCTTATTTTTGCCATCATGGTTAGTAACTGCTTTTATAACTAATGCAACAGCGAATGGGTGACTCTGTTCTCCAGCCTGTACAAAGGCACATTGCCCTGAATCCATGCCAGGTCATCCTGGCTCCCTCCTGAATTACTTCCTTTGCTTCCTCAATCGTTAGCTTATCAGAATCCTCTTTGCAATTTATCACATAAAATGTGATTATTATTTCGCTTTACAACAATGTGAAAATAATTAATGTAAAATGCCAATGATGAAAAAATGTTCAAGATACTACCAAAGTCTTGGAGGAGCCAGATGATCCCGCTGGAACCTCTCTGGGGAACTCTGCTGTGTCTGATGTGATAGAACATTTCATAAGGGCTGGCAGAAAAGAGGGCTACCTGTGCAGAGGCTCAAGGTTAAGCTAGTATAAATACCATTTGTGTTACAAGGGCTGATGGGTTCAGGTTTGTCCTGCAGCAGGGCTGTTGCAGAGTCAGCTGGAACCGTCTGTGGGAGGCACGGACAGCCCCAACCTTTCCTCACATTGGCCACACCTGCAGCCTCTGCCAGCACCTTGCCAGGAACACCCAGTACAGCCATAAACAGACATGGAGCCCCAAACTCTGAAATTCATTTATATAGCATTGCTAAACAAGAATATTTCATGCTCCTTTGTGGTATGTGCTGTACAAAATCCAGGAGACCCTCAACCTTAAAAAGTGAGGTCAGGAGGAGTGTAAAGCTAGCAACATATTTGGGGAGCAAAGTGAATTTCACAGGTGTTTGAAAGATGTTTGCAGTCAAGTTTACACGCCATCAGTTATTGTTATCACAGTACGCCACCACTCTCAAAGCTGTCTCTTTCTCTGTCTGGATTTTTTTCATCTTATTGCCGCCTTACATCATACTGATGCAGTCTCATTTTCTGCTCCCCTGGATTCCTCCTGCAGCCAGTCATCCATGTGAGGTACAATGCTGTTGTATTTTTCGTCTTTTTTGCATCTTCCCTTTTCAAATCTTTTCAAATGAATGAGGATCCTATTTCAGAAATCTCTTTTTTCCTCAGGAAAAGCTGAAACTCCCCCCTTCCTTGATAAGTAATGTGTGCCATTATTATACACAACCATCTCCTCAAAATGTCATTTCAAAATACATCTGAATGGTTTAGTGCACAATCTGCAAACGAAGGACTTTTTTTATAAATACCTAGATTTTATTTTTTTGGCCTTTATCTGTAACAGCATATGTCCCCAGCAGCTTTAATAACCCATTGGAGGCAGAAGGCTAAACAACAGTGAGGAGAAAAGTTTAGTAAATACACAATTCAAAGCCCATTTCATCTGAGGCCATACATAATAAGCATCTAATATTCACCTTATAACCCATGAGACACAATTTAAATGATGGATACTTCTAGCTAGATCTTCATGGCGAGACTTCTTGCGCACCCAGTTATGCAGAATAGCAGAGATCAGCATCATCGGGAAGCCGGTTAATAGCATCTGGATGTTATTCATAGGCTGGGACATAGAGTGCAGCAGACTGGAGGCTACTTTAATAAACTACCAGCACATTGTACCTACACAAGATTCAGTTGCTTCTGCCCCTTCTCAGCCCTGATAACTTGCTCCAGTAGGTATCGGGGGCCGAAGAGTACTGGCACTGGCAATGCAGACTGTGTGCATCAGAGTGGCCTGCACCAGACTGATGGCCTTTCTGCCCAAGAGGAGCAATGTCCTCCTCTCTATAGTGGGACCTTAAAGACAAGATATTGTCACTTTGTCATCAAATCGCTTTGATTGGGTTTTACCAGGGTTTTGACTCTTCCTGCCTGCAGGATTCCTCTCTCTGCCACTATATGGGAAGTTGGGGTTTCCACAAACCGTGCTCGAATCCTGAAGAAATCAGATGCTGTCTTTCAGTGAAAGGCCCAAGACACCTTGTTCTCAGAGAATGAAGGGAATCAAGAGCTATATGACAGTGTTGGAAGGAGGGAGATGAAATACACCTCCACGAGAAACAGATGACAAAAATAGTAATTACATTAAGTTTGTTGTTCAAAGAAGATTTGATGGTTTGAGTCAATTTAATCAACTTCATCTTCCTGAAATGTGGATGTCTATTCTTAGTAACACATCTTCGTTAGATACTTAAACTAGATGTCTACAATTTCAATTTTTAGAAGGCCGTGGATGTCTCAGTGAGACTGGACATGTCAATTTTAGAAAGCAGCTGTAAGATGGGAAGAAATCTATCCCTGGATAAGGTTACAGAATCTGCTCTGGGCTGGGTTAGAAAGACAAATCTCATAAGGTAAAGGTCAGGTGGCAGATATTGTCTGTGTTTCCCTCATATTATGCTCAGCGCCTATGCATAATAAGCAAAAAAACCTCAAAAATGCTCCAAGCTAATTCATGTCAACAGATGAAACACAGGCATCCATCACATGACCCAGATGTACCAGGTCTCCAAGGATAACGCTCAGAGCTAGTTACCGGCTCCTGCCCTCAGCATTCCCCCACCAAGGAATGTACCTCTGTCCTCTTTTGCCTCTCCCTCCCCATCAAAAGAGGTTGCAATTTACTTCTTTATGTGGATTTACATGGTCATAGAACTGCCTGCACTCAGAAGTATGATATAACCTGGTTTATAAAAAATATAATTCTAAGGGAAGTCTTCTGCAAAACTGCGATTATTTGACAGAAGCAGAAATGAATGGTGGGAATGGGTTGGGTGTGGCAACCACCTGAGCTAGGTGTAGTAAACAGGCTTTTTTCCCTGTGCTCTCAGTTTCATTCCTTGATTGAGACCTTGCCAGAGCCTCTATCTGTTAGATCACAGTCCTGTTAAAAATGCTGACGTGGACCATTTGCCTAGGAAGAAAAGAAAAAGGCAAGAAAACAATAAGTAGCTGATCTCTATTCACTAGCCACATTATACAGCTGGGTGTATAAGAACAGCAAAAAACAAGGTCCTGATCCTGAAGCGGAATTTGCAAGACCAAGACCAAAGTAATCCTGGGAACTACATTTCATGTGGCTGATTCTATTGCCTGAATAAGTGTTCAGGGACATATTAGTCACCACAGACTATTCTGCCTGTCTTCTGGCTGCCCACCTACAAGAACATGGGTCTTATGTAGGGCTTATGCCGTATTTGTTTTGTTGGTACAGATACACTATAGCATCCTGATATCCTATGGCATCTCAAGTGGACAAAAAAATCAGATATGAGCCATCAATGTGCACTTGCAGTCCAGAAAGCCAACTGTATCCTGGGATGCATAAAAAAACCCCCCAACAACCAACAAAAAAACCAAACACCCCCCCCACCTCGGCCAAAACCCCCCAAAACCCAAACCTGGCCACATGTTGAGGGAGGTGATTCTACCTCTCTACTCTGCTCACATGAGACTCCACCTGGAGTACTGCATCCAGCCAGCTCTGGTGTCCCCAACACAAAAAAGACATGAACCTGTTGAATTTGTTGACAGATGAACGGGCTAGAGTTTCTATGAATAATGTTTTCTGTGGATGCACGCAATGTGGTTTCAGTCTTATTTCAAGTAGCTCCCTTCCTACACATGGCACAGTTCAGCTGCCCCTGCTTTCAATGCAACTGCTTGTGGAACCACTCCAGCAGGAAAAACAGCAAGCAATTTCATCAGCTAAATGCGTGGGGAAGTGAGTTGTGGTTCAGAGGTGAGAAACAGTGACCAGAAAACATCCTATCATCTATAACCCCGGAGAAAAATCTGTGCAAATTTTCTTTAGATGAGCTCAGAATCTGGAAATCCTTTATCCTGAAGGTGGAATTAATATGAATGATGTCACTGTGTTTCAGAATAAGGCTTATGAATGATCTGATGGAAAGGGGGAATCAACTTGCATTTTATGATGAGAGAAAGCTCTTCATTTGCTGTCTCAAGAAGGCCAGTAGTCCAGCTCGTAGTGCAAACCCTCATACCTTCCAATGCTGTATCACACAGGCATTTTACTACTATTCATGACATGTAAATGTTTCTTTGTCCCAACACCAACTTGCAGCTGTCAACACAGCCAACATTAACTACCAGGAAATGATCTGTCTGAGAAGGAAATGTTGCAAGCTATCAAGTCCTCACAATGTGCTAAAACATCCGTAGAGGCAGACTGCCAGGGGGTTATTATAAACTATGGACCATATGTTCTCTTGGCTTCCATGGTTTTGAACAATGTGTCATCAAATAGTGCTGAAGGGAAGGGAGAATGCACTGTGCAGAGGAAGAACCATGATACTTCACTGGGATGGTACCCCAACATCTGCTTTCCTGAAGAGTGTGAAGACTAAAAAGACCAATACAGATATAAAAAAGGGGTTGTTACTAGAGTGTGGATAGGAATAAACTTGGCAGGAACTCCACCATATGGCAACCTCAGGAGGTGTGATAGATGTCTGAGGAAATCCTGCTGTCATTCATGATGGCACAAGAAACAATAACCCTCTAATGTATGTATCGCTCTTGGCTGTAGTCAAGACAGGTATGTCAACACATGTATGTATCACAAGACTCGAGGTGAAGCGGAGTGGTAACCACACCATCCAGGTCCCGCTGACCCTGCGGCTGAACAAGCTCCACATGTATGCAGTGTAGATACATTAGTGTTGAATTAGAGCTAAGTCTGGCAGGACAGATACACATAGGAAGGAGACTGAACTGAGGCTACATCCATCTTTACCATCCCAAGCTGGTAACATTTTTTACAGGCTACTGTTGTTCTGTGCTGATATCAGATGGTGCAGGTGACACTGCGTGGTCCACTCTGACTCCTCCTATCGCAAAACACTGAACTGCATGGGCTGTGGCACATTTTTCTCCTCTTACCTGGCAGTTGGTGTCACTGGTACCCAGAACGACTCTCACAGTTCGGTGCAGAGCCCTTTGGAGCTTGAAAACAGGCTGACAAGCAGACATTAAGAGTGAATCAGCAGTGCCTGAGGTGGGGAGGCAGAATCACAAAATCATTTTGATTGGAAGAGACCTTTAAGATCATCAAGTCCAACCATTCATCCTGCAATGCTGGGGTTCCTAACGTCCCTCAGCACCACAACTACACGTCTTTTAAATACCATCAGTCCATTGGAAACAGATTGCAAGGCATGGTAGGTAGCTTCAAGCATATGCTTTTCACTAGGCAGGGTTAGAATCATAGAATCATCAAATGTTTTGGGTTGGAAGAGACCTATAAAGGTCATCTAGTCCAGCCTTGCTGCAGTGATCAGGGACAGGGCAATCTTCAGGTTGTTCAGAGATCCATACAACATTCAAGGTCACTTGAAAGTTTCCAGGGATGGAGCATCTACCACCTCTCTGGGTTACCTGTGCCAGTATTTCACCACTCTTATTGTAGAAAATTTCTTCCTTATATCTAGTCCAGATTTGTCCTCTTTTTGTTTAAAACCATGACTCTTTGTCCTACTACAACAGGCCCTGCTTACAGAAGAAGCTGAGTTGCAAAGTATGAGATTGGCCTCTTGATTGCAACACAGAAACAAGTTATGAAAGACGCACAAACCAAATCATATTTCGCTGAAGCACAACCTGACTAAAAGAGGGTACCTATAATTAACTGAACGTCTCACAACAATTGCTGAATAGCTCTTGAACTTTGTCAGGTTAAAAAGTTTTAGACCTTCATTTTGCATATGCTGTAGAGAGTGGGATAAAAAATCGCAGTTCATTTCTCTGATGACTGCATTTGCATAATACACAATTCATTTGCATGATGTGACCAGGACTTCCCGTGTCGTTTGGAGCATACATGGAGTGTATGGATATAGTGACATGCCAGAGCCTCAAAGTGACTTGTACAGCTTATAGTCAGGTATTACTTGAGCTGATGAGGTTCCTCTTTCATTCACTCAGTTCATTCATATAAAAATAATACATAAAGGCTGTGTGGGGACAGTCCAACATGATGCTTTTATTTGAGTCTTAAATGTCACAAGTAATGTCCCAACTAAGAACAACTATGCCGAGGAATTCCTTCCTGTGTCTTGACTCCCAGATTACTCTGCCTCAGAAATGTGCTACTTCTTTGTTTTTCTGAATTGGAACTAATAGAACCTACATGGTGCAGCTGTGGGAGTGACTCATCGGAACGGCTCTGCATCTTCATGCACATGACATCCTGTGACAATAAATCCCACATTTTCAAGATAAAATACATCTTAGCTTCATTAATTTCTTCCTCAAGGGGAGATAAAATAATTTTGGAGGGGAAACAGTAAAACTGAGATTCCACTACATCAATTTGTTAAGATGGCAAACATGAAAATCATATCAAGAATATGTTATACTTCAAATTTTGGTGGATTAATTTTTTTGTTCAATCCTGGAAGTATTTAAAAGATGTGTAGATGTGGTACTGAGGGACATGGTTTAGGGACCCTGGCATGGTTTAGGGACCTGGTTTAGGGTGAACGGTTGGACTCGATGATCTTAAAGGTCTCTTCCAACCAAAATGATTCCGTGATTTCCAGCTGGAATTTAGGGGTATCTAAAGCAAAGCTTAAGATGAAAACACATGGCAAAGGAAGTGACGCTGATAACAGTGGGGACTGAGGAAAAGAGAAACATTTTACTAAGAAGCACATTTTATTTTGTGGATTATTCCTCAGGATTAAAGAAGAAATTTGGGATTTCATAGCTGGGGGAGAATCTTTCAGTATCTGAGTATTTAAGCTCAAAAAGTCCAGGGTAAATGGACTGTCACGTTCTTTAATAGGAAAAACAAAAAACCAAACAAACAATGATTGATGAAATAATTTGCTGTGGTCGTTTTGTTGTTTTGGGTTTGGTTTGGTTTTTTTGTTGGGTTGTTTGCGGGTTTTTCACAGTTTTGAGAGTTCTGCAAGGCCTGACAATAGAAGTAAGATCCACGTACTTGAAAATAGTTTTGAAGTGGCTTTAAGTTTTCATCTGCAATACTTTCTCCCTTTTTCAGCATCTAAATTTAGGGCAACGGACAAGGGTTTCTAGATGTCTAACAGAGCTCCTTCATGCATGTTTACTCCTATCACCTCAAAGAAAGACATCTAACCCACACTCAGCTCTGCTGCACCGAAGTTCCAGAGTCCTAGGTATTTAACTTCTGTACTAACTGCGGCAGACTAAAAAGACAGCCTGCAAACAAGCTTTGTTACAAAGGACACACATTCTGGTTTGGGGTTGGCCAACAGTCTACGCTGTAAGGAAATGGCAAGGCAGTTCGGTAGAGAACAGTCAAAAGGAGTGGGGTCCAGGTGCCCCATCTAGTTTCAGTGCCCACATCTAGTCCCAGCTGCACTGAATCCACAATGTGTTTCTGGGGTTGGTAGCTTTGTCACAGACCTATGGGATACCCACGTATTCCTGGAAGGCTACCTAAAGGCCAGGCAGAGTACTTTGGCTTGTTTGCCCTGATTGACTGGTGTCTGCTAAAGTAGTCAGGGCAGTTAGGTGTCTGGCCGTAGGTAATGGCGTTGCACTAAAATGCAGTTTGGGAAGTGTTCACTTTTGTGAGGTCTCTGTTAATGAATCCTAGTCTAGCGAACAACGGTATTCAGGAGTCAAAATTTGCACACCTTGTTGTACCTGGTGTTGTTTGAAGCGTGCTCAGTGTGGATTTACTCGCAAGTGTATGAGAGCATCCCTGAATTAAAAATACATCTTCAAAAAGGTGAAGTGCTGGTTCTGTGTATCCTCACAGTGAAAGCCAAGGATAGGCTGAAGCAAAGGCATTTGCTTTGTGTGGGAGGAAACTTAGGCCAGTGATACAGAATTACCTCCCACACTTCGGCTGGTATGTGTCATGCTTTGAAAAGGGTATTAAACATTAGATGAGACAACAGAGAAACTTCCAGTTAACTGGCATTTCGTTCTGCTCTGTTTGCACTCCCTACACTCCTCTGAATGCCATCCTAGTATTTCCCTAGATTTGTGAAATCCTCATTGATCCAGAGCAGTTCCTGCAGGTCTCATTGTTCTACAAGTGATGCCTGGATTACTCTGGCAGTGATCCAACTTCCCCATCCCACCAGCTTACCTCCAGTGTCTAGCCTCCACCTTACCATGGACAACCTAGCTGGTTTCCCACGTGTACACCAAGATTACAAATTTAGGCTAAGTCTGCAGGAGAGTTCAGCCTCGAAAGCAAAGCGTGATCTGTAAGGTCCAGAGTGTAAGGACGATACGACACAGTCTACCTTGCCCCGTGGTCCATCTGGCCTAATACTGCATCTCAGGTAGTGTCAGTGAGAGATGCTCATCAGGGAAAACGCATGAGCCTGGCCTGCAATCAGTGGCTTAATGGTATTGGTTGTAAGTGCTTATGTTGTCTTTTTATTATCTCTTTATGTACCTGCTTTATAAGAAGTTATGTATTACCTTTTTGGACCTGCTGAGGGCTGAATAACTTTCAGGTCATCTAGCCCACTTAAAATAAAAAATCCTCCAGATTCCTCAGCTCCTTGTTCAGTCCAAGGCTGTAAATTGCAATAAGGTATTTCATTTCTCAGAAGAACAAACTGTATCTGATCCCACACGGAGAAAATGTGCCCAACCATCCTCCTTGCTTCAAAAATTACAAATTCTGTGAGCCCACACCAGAGTACTGACCACTCTATATGGTTTTCTTTTTTCTGGCTTTGGCTGGTCAGAGAAAAAGAGAAAAGCAAGAGAAAGAAATCTAGGCTTTCCAAAGGCAAGTACTACTGGGGAAAAATCATTTATGCTAGTGTAACTGAAAACAAAATTTGGATGTATCTATTTCTCCCACTCCTATCTTTTTTCTCCAACCAGCCTCCCACTTCTGTGCATCATTTATCCTCTCCCTCCTCCTGCAAGGTTTTCCTTAAATCATATCTTCACTCACAGCTTTGTTATGTATCTTTTCCAAGAAAATTCTGTGTTTGAATTCTTCTAGTGTGTTATACCTGTCTGCCTACCTGGCACTTGTGTCAGCACAGAGGCCCTGCCTTTTAGCGTTGCGTATGCGAGGAAATTTATAACACTATAAGGATTATTTACAAGTTTAAGTTCTGTGCCTCATATTGTCTTCCATAAACATAGTTTTTGTTCTCGTTGGGGATCATGCCAGCATGGCACAGTTATAAGCAGTTATCACACCTTCTGATTACAATTGCACAGCAGCACTTCTAAGCGAGGGATCCCAAAGTGGTTTGTAGTCTGTAGTATTCCATTTTAGAAACAGCTAAAGTTTATTATTGCTTTCTGACAGACACCAAACGTCAGCCGTTTGCTTAAGATTTGTCAACAGCTGGACTAAAACCTAACCCAAACATCCACCACTTGTTTCTCTATGAGCAGCTTTCAGTAAGATTCAGCTCATCTCACACTAGCAATCTCAGGACTGGGATGTGGCTTTTGCTGCTGAGTGCAGTGAGATGCTTGCTTAGACCAAAGCCTAGTATTTATATAATAAGTCGGGCCAAATGAATCGCGGTGTTGGTGGCCATGTCATTACCGAAACCTGGGAAGTTTCTTAAGACAGAAAGCAAAATAAAAAAGGATAAGGCTGTGGTTGTGTTTATATTGCTGAAGGCCCAAGGCACAGGACTGATTCTCCATGGAGAGTGTTCCCACGGGCTGGGCTGGTGCTGTGCTCTTCAATACAACACCCAAGTGTTATATGGGAAGAGGACGTGGCTTGACCCACTCCTGTGGAACCAGCTGAACACAGCTGCTTCTGTTTTGCTTCCCTCTGCCCCACACAGCCTTCAACAATGCTGCCAGGACTCCCATTTCCACACATGCAACACAAACCCTGGCCTTCCCGCTGTGAAAACAGCTTCCTACTGGTCTGAGACCCACAGCCTCACATCACCTATGGGTATGAACTTGGAAAAAACCCCACATGAACAAAGTAGTAATTATAGTTTAGTGCCTTCAAGGGACCCACCACACTGTACTCAGAAGAGACCCAGGGCTATTAAGTAGCTTTTTCCCTGGCCTCATGGCAAGGTACTCTACCAAGATGCTCCCCGACTTCAGTTTTATGCGGCAAGACAGCTGTAGTCTATGATACAGTCAAGAGCATAAAAGCAAAGCACAGAATATAGCATCTCTTTAGAGAAGGACCATATGAAATTATTTGACCCAACTCTGCTCTACACCAAAGCTCCTGAAGATGACCGATATTTAATCACTCCAGACAGTAAAACTAATTGGATGAGAAGAAAAACATTATAATGGTTTAAGGAAGAGTAAGAATGTGTTATTTAAACTGAAATCCTACACTTTCATGCTTTCTGAGCTTTTCCTACGTTTTAGAAGACACTTTCGGTCTGTACAAAAGTGATATGGATGTTTAAACCAAGAGTCGAACCCTCAACAGTTTGAACTGGCATAGTTTCAGCTAAACCAGTGGCATTATAGCAAATTCAAGTATAAATCTACCCAAATAAGCAAACAAACCAATAAAAAATAATCAAATTGTGACTGAAATTGTCTCTACTGATAACTCATTAAACAGCATTTCAGATTGTTATTGTCAGTTGTAATGCAAGTGAAATTGCAGTGTTCTTTTGAAAACACATTAATGAACAAGGGATATTCTTATCTTGGATGATAATTCCACAGCGAGGGAAAATTGCACATCCTGTCTCTCTGCCTTACACTGCCGGCTAATCACTTGCAGGCGGAGGACACTGGGGATTCCCATGTACTGGAGTGCAGCCAGCAGCAGGATAATGCAGATGAACTTGAAAGGAAGGACAAGATCTGGGACATTTCAGGAGGAATTCCATTCTCAGCTAAATGTCAGCACTCATTGAAATTCAAGCAGGTCAAATTTAGTTCTTTAATGAGCCAAATGCAAATTGCTGACATCGCCACGGCAGCACGATGCTGTCCAGGCCGGTCCTTTGCTCCACGTGGGATACTGAGTGAAAGACAGGCTTTATAAATTGTTAATGTATTCTCTCTCCAGGCAGGTCAAATGGTAATTAACCTCATGTTCCTCGATGCTGCTTTGAGAGATAACTCAGTATCTACCATGCAGCTACCATTTGATCCCATAACTACCATAGAGGGGAGGTGATAAAGGCGTGAA
>NW_010417917.1:28324-32612 GCF_000710305.1 Buceros rhinoceros silvestris | reverse complement strand
AGAGCGTCACAGGAGCTGTGAAAGGAAGGGGACAGGATGAAGAGGCACCTGTCTGACCAGGGCAGAGCCAGCCGCAGGAAGCACTCTGTGCGTGGGGATTGCTGTGGGCAGCAGGGCAGCTTAGGATGGATAGGGTGGTCTCTAACACCACTATGGTCCTTAGAGCCCTGGCTTTGTAGTGCCAACCCTTCTGATGTGCAGGTCCAACCTTGACTAACAGATGAGATGGCAGAGGCAGCTCTGCTGGGGGATGTAGATAAAAAAATAAACCACTTCTTTCTCATGGCAGCACTCCCACAGCAGTTTTTCTTTGGAGATTTTTCTAGAAAGGCTGGACCTGCCAGTTATGTTTTCTGCAGTGCTGCTTCTCTCTGCTAGAGACATGAAGATCCATCAGCAATAAAAATAGGCTTATTGCCATGCCTTGGTAGCATCTCTCTTACTGCACTGTAAACTGGGAGAGAGAAGGGTAATGTCCCCCCCAGGCAAAGCTGTTTTCTCTGCCTTCTGTTGTGTGAAAGATTTTATGCTTTTAAGGGTGAGCTAATGGTTACTTGTGCTTGTGGAACGACTAGAGGCATCAAGAACATATTTCCCTCCTGCTCCGAGGGCAACATTTTAGCCTTAAAAGTGTATGATATTTTACAGGGTAAGGGAGGGGAATTTGCAGCCCCATCCCAGGCTATCAAATCTAATGATCCTTTGTCATTTGCCTGTTGAAAAATTGCTTTCCTGCCCTGCCTGTGGTATTAGAACTGGGAAATCTAACTGTCCAGAGAGGCAAAAACTGTGGAACCTAGGACTTTCCTTATAGCACATCACTCCACACATCACTAAGTAACATTGTCTTGGCTGATTTTTCTGCTGGCAAATTATAAACGCAAAGAGGCATTGAACAGTGAACTCTAGTGCTGATCAACTTCAAAATTAGATGCCCAAGCCAAACAAGCTAAATCTGGTCAAATTTTATGAGAGAACATAGCGAAATACAAGCTCATTTAACAGGAAGACATGTTAGTTAATCAGCCAGTAGTCAGCTAATATGCTACATGGGATATGCCTGTTATGAAACATCCCATGTAACTGCAAAACATTCAACAGTACTGGAGTGATGTTGGCACCAAGTTTTTCACAGTTTCTAACAGAAAGAGCTGCCTCTTTTAAAATTGTTTAGAGGACTGAATCAGCATGCTAAATATCTTTGTGAATGGACCATGGCATGGGGTTCAGGGTAGCAAGGCCACTGCATGTACCCCACACTGGAAAATATGATTTCCCCCAGTTGAAAAGGCCTCAGCTCTATCTCAGCAAAGTACCTGTCCCTTAGAGTAACTATTCCTCCTCTGCCCTGTAACTTGTGTTAGAAGATGCTTGCTAGATTTCTTACAGAAAATTCCGATATTCTGTTGTTTTTCTCTTGCTGAATGGTTTTGCAAAGACAAGGACTTTATGAAGCAGGGTCCTACTTTCCTTTGGCTTGGACATGCAAAAAAAAGAGAGAGAGAGGAAAACATGAGTTTTGTTGCACGTTTATTCATCATTTCTCCATATGACTTGTAATGACTGCATCTTCCTTAGTGCACAAGGCTTCTGTTGAGTTGTTTAACTTCACTTTTATTTTCTCAGGAGTCAATAACGAAAATTTAAACAGTGGATTCAGTAACAAACCCTCCTTCTCCCAGCTGTTGAAATGATCTGGCAGTCTGGAACACCAATGGAACAGATTAGGCTATTGCAGACTGAATTTTGTCATACTTAGGGTCTGGACTCTGCAATCAAAGATTCTCCTGAAGCACAAGAATTCAGGCCCAGGATTAGATGGTCACAATATAATTTGCTCTTGAGGGGACCAAACCTTGACCAAGGCTGCAAACAGACTCTCAGGACCCTGAGGCCCACAGGTTTGGTCTGGATTCTTTATCACCCGCAATAACTTCCCTAAAGAAGATAAGCCAACTCTTTGAGTGGTTCATGGTGGGTAGTTAGTCATCATCTCCAAAACTACCAGATGTTTTCATTCATTGGATGTTTGAAAAGCAAGATGAGTGAGGAGACAATATTTGTCAGTAAAGGAGCAAGGGGATTTTCCAGTCTTTCTTCCCCACCAGGTACAGGTAGCTGGTATATCCCATATGCCACATCAAATACCGAGATTTGCATCTCCCCTCATTTTCTCTGTGAAACTCGGCTATTTCCTCTAATGTCTGAGACAAGACAATGGTCAGAACATGCTTAAAACGGCAAAGCAAAACTAGATCACATGATCTTACATTAAGGTTTAACTCATGACCCTGTTCCAGGAGAATGCAATAGCGCTGGGCTGCAGAATGCGTCTCAGCGTGTTTCATACGGTTGGAGAAGGAGCTGTACCTAGCCGAAGGCATCAGCAGGGCTCCTGCCCTCGCCTTACGTCTGTTCCAGGGAAGAGCAATGCTAATGTTCTGAGGCCACCTACTGTTTACTTTTAACACCTACATGTCAACGTGCAGGACACTGTCCAAAGGAGCCGTCTTTATTCTTAAAGACTGGGAAGTGTTTCTGATAGTCCGTAAGGAAGTGAAGATACATCACAAACAGAACATGCCCTACTTTTATTTCCATTGCTTTATACAAACAATCACCCCCAGCTTGTTAATACCATTTTTCATGAAAAATAAGTATTATCATCTTGGTAATTTTTTGCTTCATTAATATCTTCTGCAATCTCTGTAGGAATATCATTAAAAGTGCCAGTTCCACTTTGAAGTACTCAGGAGGAGTCTAGCTGCAGAGTGAAATCCTAGCTCCACTGACTCACTGACAAGCAATTATTCCCCTTTGCATCAATAGAGCTAAGTTAGGGTTTTTCTCTCTCTCAGTTCATCATAACAGGAATTTGCTGATCCCATGCTGTTAAATCCATCTGCTGCTTCCAGCTTTGGCTTGAAGCACAATGAATAGAAGAGGGAAAGAAAAAAGGAGAGGGAGAATCAGAAACTGTTATCCTCAAAATGTCCCAGGCTGAAAGCTTCAAGCTGAGCCTGTGGAGGCCAACCACTGCAGTACAAATGGGAAGAAAGCCGAAACTCCAGGCATGACAATCTTCTGCCTATTACTAATAGCAGGGTTCAGCTGACTCTATTACACAGGGACTCCTTTCCATTTACTCATTTGTTACACGTTCTCAGCTGCTGTTTAGGCATGGGCTCCCAGTTCTTCTTGTAACACAGGTCCCACTGCTCTTCCTGTTAAACAGGGTCCCTTGGATGCTCAGCCTTCTTTCAGTCTCATCTAGCAAGCAGTGGACACTCAGGCCTGATAACACCAGTCCCTCTCACCAGCATCTGGCATTATAAAGGCTTCAATGCATCAATCAATCAATTGTCAATCAGTTAAGACATCAATGACTTATTCTTTTTTTTTTGTCATTTCTACTCCACTAAAACTCTTTTCTGTCCAAACCATATTCTTTAAAGACCTGTAGAAATCTGCTCCCAGAGTTCTCTCTCCTCAATTTGCCGTACCTCACTGCCTAGCTGTACCCATACTGGATAGCAGGTCTAGTTGCGGGGAACCACTGCTGCTGGGCACAGTCTGCAAGTCCTGAGAGAAGTTACTGAGCACATTCCACAGAGCTGCAATCACCCATCTCTAAGAATGATGAAAACAGCTTGAAGAAAGTATAGTCTCATATTCTTTTCTACATATATAATATAATACAGATACTAAAAATGATACAGAAAATAATTATTTTAAACCCAATTTTATGAGTAACCATAATTACTGAAGTCCAAGAAAGCCACTTTTAGGGACTGAAAATCTTAAGTTCTTTACTGATTGCAAAAGAATACCTTCATGCCATGTCATAGGCATGTGGTTAATGAGTGGCTGGGTACTTGGACATACGCACTGCCTTTCCTTACCATCAATGCAAAATAATCAGAAGCCCCTCCTGTAGTGTACTGGAGTGTTGCAGCGCTCCCTCAGCACAGCTGGGTTTTGCTCCTCTCCCTATCATTCTGAACCTTCTTGTCACTTGGTAACATGTACTTGGTCATGGTCCAAAGTGGGGACACTAGGACTCCAAGATCCAGCATGTTCTGGAGATGCGCAGACCAAAACATTCATCATGGCCTGGTTTCCTGAACGAAGATCTGGGAAGGGCTTTTCCCACGCTCACTGCAAGTGATGAGTGCACCCTTCGGGCCAGCGCGGTGGAATTTTTAGGTGCGGCACCAGCATGCGCGGAGCTGGCTCCACCCTTTACACCTGAGGTTCATCTGCCAGGGCCTAGCGAGCTTGGACGGTG
>NW_010417917.1:3582-28222 GCF_000710305.1 Buceros rhinoceros silvestris | reverse complement strand
TTGAGACCTGTCTGGCCTGGGAGACCCCACCAGAGGCACATGCCACCACCAGCACAGCTCTCAACCTCACAAGGGCACGCAAGCTCCTTCCCCACGGCAAGGGGGTGCACGTGAAAGAGTCGCTGCTCTGCCTCCGGACATCACAGACCCAGGCATGGGGCGGCTGGGGCCTGCCAAGAACGGGAGTCCTGGAGGGGAGACCAAAACATTACATCACTCAGGCCAGAGTGGAAAAGTACCCGACAAAAGTCAGTTATCTCAGACCCTATAAACAGTGATCCAAAATGAGACCCTTTGAGCTCTCCTGGATTGCAGTGGTCTGCATCCAGCATCTCCCCGAGCTGGGATTCCTCTCAGGATCTTCTGAGTCTGACACAAGGCCTTGACAGGAACCATCCCTTTGAGACTCAACTGTTGCTCGTTGAATAATGCCGATGCATTGTGAGTATTTTCTCTAAATATGGAGAGGGAAATTTTGACTGTAGGCCAGCCTCTTTCTCCCAGCTCTCTACCGAGTTAAGGTGTCTTGCTTTGTGTATTTGAGAGTGGGCTCTGGATGCTAGTATTTCTGTTTGTTTGTGTGTGTGTCGGTATGTCTGCTGTAGATATATTCTGATTTAAGGTACCTTCTAGAAAGTTATTGTGAATCTTGTCATTCTCGAATCTGTAATCAAGTCACTGTTTTACTTTGCTAAATCATTTGCTAGTTCTTAAATGGGTTAATCATTAAGTGCTGCTAAAATCAGACACTTTTGACTTACCTTATACTAGTAACGAGGTTTGAATTGTTATCAAATCAAACCATGTTAAATATATCCAGCCGCGACACTTGCCTTGAATTACTTTCCAATTTTAAGTAAAAACTATTACAACTTTCTTCCCTAAATCAGCCCTGAGGGTTCATAGGGCTGTCCTGAATTCAGAAAATTAAGTAATATCTGAAATGAAATCTAAATGAATATCTAAACGAAATATCTGGATATCAGCAACCATGACCTGATTACTCTGAACTTGTGATGGCAGAGATGGTCCCAGCTGTAAGACACGTATTTTCTTTTTCATAGGGACAGGGTTTTTTGTGTCTAAGGAAAATTGTTAGTGAAATAGATCACGACAAAAGTGTAGCCACAAGAAAATGGAGGAAATGGAAGAATTTATTAGGTTGGAATTACACTGTAGAATGAGGCAGGGCTCAAAGGTGGCAGAGAAAGTGGAAGAGTTTGGTGGCTTAGGCACCATGCTCTTCAACTATGAGCACCAAATCTAATACATCTTCATAGCTGTGTGTAACTAATCAGTCAACCCTGACCTTACACAATATTCCCATGTGCAGTGGATGTGAGGCCTTCAGCAATCAGGATGGTAAAATCCCACAGTGTTGGGCTCAAATCTCTTCTTTAGCAGAGAAAAGAGACCAGCCAGTGGACATGAACATAGACACACAGATGCAAAGTAAAAATGGGAAAACAGGGAAATAATACTATGTAAAAGATAAATTATGTATCAAACTGAATAAATGAAAGGAAAAAATATAATAGCGCTAGCAGAAAAGAAACTCTAGCAATGGCAAAGTGCCATTTTTATGTGGAGATTGTGTAATGAGGATGTGTGGAAGGTTATGAAATGTTAAGTTATATTTCCGTTCTAATCCAGGTTTCTATTTTACTGCTAAAGGTAATGGTATCACTTGAACTCTTCAGAGCATTTAACTTGCTTTGGCATTTCTGTTAAAATCAGTACTGTGCCACAGAGGCAAACTGAATGGATCAAGCCTTTAGTAAGTGAGGTAACATCCATGCCACTTTTTCAAAGCCAGTTAGAACTGCTGGAGACCATTCCCTTCACTTACCCACTTCTGTACAGCTACAGGGCTGCTTACAGCTGACATGTGAACCCTATGTTTGGTTTCCACACTGCTTAAAGGCAGTCTGAGAGGAAGCCGTCTGCCCATTTCATCAATCTTGACAGCAGACAATGTGGGGTCACTCGGGAAGGACTTGCAATATGCCCCAAGATTTATTCCATGACCGCTCTTGATGTGAATCCAAGCAGAAGGTAGGTTACAGAGCAGACTCAAAGAGGAGTTTCTCCCACACTCTGTGTGAAGGTCTTAAATATAAGAGGTGGTAGGAAACATGAATGGCGTCTCAAATATGAACGACTGGTATTATGAAGCGTAAGCCCACTGAGATGGTTTAAGCCATTAAATTACTTCACCCAGACTGAACTCACTGCAGACCGTCAAACTGCAGATCAATATAATATAATCATCACGAACAAGAATGTGCAGGCAGAATGCCTGATCAGGACTGCTTCATACCCATAGTTCCTCCAAGCTGTGTTTTAATGCAGCCAACAAGGAGGTTACACACGTGGTAACACCTTGTAGAGAACATGCAGAATGAGAGAGTAACTCCTGAGAAGCAGTGGCTGTGAAACTGTTTTACAGACTGTGTTGAACAAACAGATGTGGTGGTACAAAGATAGATTTTTTTTTTCACGTCTCTATCGATAATCAGGGCAATAATTAGAAGACATAGTCAGACTGCTTTTTCCATTGCATATTTGGAATAAATAAACCTGGCACTGGAGTATTGCATCCTTTCAGGATTGCTTCTTAAAATCTGTAGATGATCAATAAAGAGCCACAGAAATATTTGAGGGCTGAAGGAAGTTCTTCTCTGGGACAAAATTAATGAGCTTAGTTTGTTAAAACAGAACCTGACAAATTACTTGTTTCCAATCTATAAGACCATCACAGAGAAACACTGAACTTTAAACAATTAGAGAGAAAGGAATAAGAAGAATCAATGCCAGAAGATGGAAACGATTATTTGCAAATGAGGAATTAGGCAAAACATTTTCTCGTGGGAGCAATTAACAAAAGGAACAAACCATCAAGGGCAGGAATGGGCTCTCTGTTCCTGATATCTTTATATTTGGACTAGATGCCAGTCTGGAAGGTTTCCTTTAGCCTAGCACGAGGCTTGTCGATGCATACGTGGGTGAAATGCAGTGGCCAGGGTAATGCAGGGCTCATTGAATCACTCAGTATCTTGCCTTATACCTCCGCAGCTGTGTCTTCTCTTGCCTCCATCTCCAGCTTGCTTGCATAAACACTGAGTATAGGAAACCTGAACGCTCCAGAGCAGTCATTGTTGTTTATCTTCTCCACATCCTCTCCTTGAGGGCAGACTCCAGTGATCTATTCAAACACAAGGACACAGCTAGCAGACAAGCCTCTCCTGGGCTAAGCTGGCATGTGCTTTTCATATGTTACGAATGAACTGGGCAAGCTTTGTTGCCGAGATACAAGGAAGCAAAACTGTAGTGGATGCACATTTATTTCTCTCTCTTCTCCAATGGAAGGAGAATTTCCCCTGGTTTTCTTCATCGTGTTGGCCCCAGAAGAAAGGTAGGGAGAAGGATGAGAGGAAATGGCATTAAGTTGCACCAGGGGAGATCTAGGTTGGATATCAGGAAAAGCTTCTTTACACAGAGGGTCATTAAGCATTGGAACAGGCTGCCCAGGGACGTGGTGGAGTCCCCATCCCTGGAGGTGTTAAAGAGACGTGTAGATGTGGTGCTGAGGGACATGGTTTAGGGACCCTGGCAGTGCAGGGTGAAAGGTTGGACTCGATGATCTTAAAAGTCTCTTCCAACCAGATGATTCTATGATTCTATGATTCTATGAATATACGTGTTTCAATGCTTATACAAGCATAACACAAACCATGTGCACATACAGCCACATATTTTAAGTACACCTGTAACAGAAGGTTCAAATAAACTGTAGAACATGCAGTTTTATTAACTGTCAAATTTCTTAACAACTCTTATATTAATAATAAAGTTCTGTAATTATGAGTTCCATGCCGTGAAAATCACCTGGTGACTCATGGATGTTGTCAAGTTTTGCAAAGTTTGCAAGGCAGCTAGTCTACTCAGTGATTTCCATTTTAAATTTTTTAGCAGTTTGCCTGTGAAGATTCCTTATATCAAGTATTGACACAGGAACAGTTGATGTTAAGGAGAAATAACTAGCATCTCCTCATAATTAACATTCCCCAGTTATATGCAATAGCACAACCAACAATCAGGTTGACATTTGCTTCAAGCCGTTTCCAAAACTTTTTTACCTGATATAGCTACATCTATAGATCAAACCTACTACCCATGTACAGCATATATGTGCTATTTTACAGAAGATATTGCCAAACCATGGAAAAAACATCAGTTTAGCACTAGTTGTCACTTTACTCTGCCCTTGTTTATTTTTTCATTGTTTTAATCTCTACTGTACCAAGTCTGAAGTTAAAATTGGCTTTGGATGCCAGTTCTTCCCCAAGGAATACTGACAAGAAATCCAACTCGTTTCTCAGTCGATTTGCTTCTTTTTCAGAACATGTCCTGGAAAGTATTCATATACAGTGTGTCTGTATATACACACTGTGACCTTTCAATATATACAGTGGGCTTATAAGGAAGACAGAGAGAGACTTTTTAGCAGGGCCTGTAGTGACAGGACAAGGAGCAACAGTTTTGAACTGAAAGAAGGTGGATTTAGACTGGACATAAGGAAGAAATTTTTCACAATGAGGATGGTGAGACACTGGAACAAGTAGTCCAGGGAACTTGTGATGCCCCATCATTGGAAGTGTTAAAGGTGAATCTGTAAAGGACTTTGAGCAACCTGATCTAGTGAAAGTGCTCCTGCTCATGGTATGGGAGTTGAACTCAATAGTCTTTAAATGTCTCTTCCAACACAAACCATTTTATGATTCTTTGATTCTAATGTAAAGATGAGAAAGAGAGTACATGTATGAATAAACAGATCAAAAGCATTTGAATGCAGAATTAAAGAGTCAGGGAGGCATTGTTTATCCTCTAAGAAAATGACAGCGTCTATAAATGTGGGTGGGAGTGGTTAGGTGCGACCCATTGATTCATGACTCCCTTTAGTTTCTGTGTAAGTTTATTTCAGCTTCAAAGTTGTATTCTTCTTAGAGTGTGACAGTTTCCTTAAAGGTGAGTTGGCCAGTTTGCTTTCTGTGGTGATCATTACAGCATCTCTTGCTGGTATTTTAACAGCATAGGCCAAAACTGCAACCAGTTACATCCTGTGCAACCCCTTTGACTTCAGTGAGTATGTATGGACTATAAATTAGTGCAACGGTTGGCCCAAACTTGGTAATCGTCTTTTGGGAGCATACAAAGCATACACTGGTACAAGGAAAAAAATCATGTATTCGATAGAAGAACAACCACCTGGACTCTTTAATAAAAATATGAATACGATAAACCACTTGAAAAATCAGTGTCCTTGGATTTTCTTGTACAATTGAAAGTGTCATTTTAAGTGGCATGATTCATAACTACTCAAATTCTGTAGTTTTACAAAGAGCATTTATACATTAACTTGGAATACTGGGTGTTAAAAATGAATAAGTAGTGCTTAGGGTTATTTTTATTAGAATAGATCACATTAATTAGCCCTGGTATGGAGGGGAGGAGAAGTTTCTCTTGACTGCTGTACTCTGCAGTGCATTATTAATTTCCCCATTTGTTCCTTTTTAGCTCATTAGCTTTTAAATGTTACAGTTTAATGCTGAGGTGAAGCTGGAAGTGTCTGTTCACTCTGCCATCCATTTCAAGCCATATCACAATCATTGTCCTTATGATTAATTTATATTGTGGTGGTACCTAATCTAGAGTAGGGGTGCTATCACCACACCTTGTGGTGATGACAAAAATGAACTCTTACAGAGAGATTTATTCTGAACCATTTTAGGGTATTTCAGGTTTAAAGTGAATTAAAGAATGAATTAAAACTCAAGTAATTTTCACTTTATAAATGCAAGCAGAGGATTGGGGGAGAACAAAATTATATGGTGGTGAGATTATGGACATGATGACTAGTATCTGAGAAGAGAACTGAAGGCTGGGAGATTTTTCCTCCAGGTAGAGTGTTGTAAAGTGTAACCTACAGCTTAACACTATTTTTGTGCTCTGATTCACAGCCAAACAATTGAAGTTTAACAGCTGAACTATTCTTGGGAACAAGCTGGAAAAAAATACATAGCAACGGTCTCATAAAATGTAATCAGCCTCATTGAAATTGTAATCTGGATGCACATGGAAGAAAACAATATGCTTACATACTGCAGCAGTCTCACCGTGTGAGATGGAGGAGCCTGCTTTTTGTTCCTTTCCTTTGATCACCAGTTATTAGAGCACCAGGCCTTGGTTCATCAGGACCTTGAACATGGTGCAGTGCTTTAGTCGACAGAAACACCTTAAAATGCAACTAATATGTGATGCAATGGAATTTTAAACTCGGTTCTTACTGGAATTCATAACTAAAGGAAGAGCGAGACTGTGAACATCCTCATTGTCCAAATGCTGATCTTTTACATGGAGGTTTCACACCATACTGTCATATTGTCTATGGAAAATACAAGGTAGCAGATAGGACCGGCACCAAGCAACTGCATCTATTCTTCGTAGGCAGTAAGCTCAAGAAGTACAAGTATTAGAATTCTAATGCCAGTATTGTGGACTGGCGTGAACAATACCAGATATAACTTCAGGACTTTCGAGCTGTTACCTTCATTCTGCAGGATACCCCTTTGATGAAGGAATTACTAGGCTCACGCTTTTGGAAGAGATCTCCCATATGAGATCGTACAACATCTTATGGCCTGGAGCTGTAAACAATTCTATATACACTATTCTTTTGATATACACCATGCCATTAATGTCATAGAGCTCTAGTCAACTGACCTACCATTTCTAACTTATAACTTCTCAACCTACCTGTAATTCTCCGTTGGTCAAAAACACTGCTGGATACACTGTGGAAAGTGGTCCCCTTCACCACTGTGCTAAGGATTTAAAGTACTAGGAGCTGGTGTTTTTAGGAGACAGCTGAAACCTGTGAGTCGTCTGAGAGCACTCTGACGCTGCTTTTAGGTGTTAGAGAGCACTGCTGAAAGGATTATACAGGACAACACAGAAATATTTTCAGGCAGGTAAAGTTTCTCCCTCACTGTGAAAAACATATGAGTCACTTCATGATAATCACACAGTATATTTGTGGCAATACGTCATAGCAATTTCTTCAGTTCTTGTCAGTAATTTGCCTTCCTAATCAGGTGGAGCTGCAGAAAGGGAACTGAGAATCAGTAGATGTTGAAAGTCAGAGAAATCTGAAATGTGAACCTAATGATGAATCTCCTCACCTTTGCAGTTTCTTCCATACTTCCCCAAAACCCCTGTCTTCAAATCCCTTTTAGAAACCTCCAATTATTTTAATGCCTTCCCAACAGAGGGCTCTGAAGGGTGTCTCTGCCACATCTACCTTGCTCACAAAGCACAAGGGGACCAACAGTGGAAAGTAGGGCTCTGCCTCTGCTCTTATATGGTGAGCGAAGTCCTGGACAGACACCACTGTGCTGAGTGTCCTGTGCAGCAGAGCAACCCTTTACCCATCAAGACATAAACTTTACATGCACCGCATTGTGCTACTGGGGGACAGAGCTTATTTCAGTATTGAAATCTGTGCGAAAAGTTCACATTTGGGGGAAAAAAATGTGGGGAAAAGGTATGCTGCTTTTCTGGTCTTTACCTTTCACTCCTCTTCATGTCTTCACAACAGCATTGACACCAGCAAGTGCCCTCTCATCCATGCCTTATTTGTTGGTGGTTTTTTTTCCTAAAAATAGATAACCTAATGAAATAGCTTGTTTCTTGCATTCCTGATCCCAGTCATCTGAAGTCCACTCTACATGCCCTATTTCACAAGTTGCTACAAAATCTGTGCTCTATCTCTTTCACCTCAAATATCTGAAAACTTCACAACTGCTTTGGAAAGCTGATGATTTGCTGCCTAGTCTGATTGTACCTGTGGTTTATCTGCTGGAAGTACAGTGGCCTGAGGCGCTGCAGCATCTTTGTTCAGACCAACTTGACACAAGTCTGTTGCTGGAGACTTTCCTTACGGTTTTATGAGCTGCACCTATTCATCATGGTCCTCTCTCTTCATCTACAGCTGCTTCAGCCTCATGGATCAATCTTGAACAGAGCTATGTTTTCACCAAACATAACAGCTGACTGCTGCCTAAAGGGGGGAGCCCCACTTCCCCCTGCTTACCTTCTGCCAGCCATATCTAGTTTTCTTCAAACTTAATTTCCCGGTAAAATGGTGGGTATTCTTTTGATATCTTAGCAAGCCAGGTGGATCACAGTATGCTCCAGTGAGCACACAGCCGTTGTGCTTGCTCACAAGTGAGCATATGGTTTGGAGCAGAAGAGGGAGAAGCAAGACTGGCATTATTTGATGGATGTGATTGAATCAGCTCACCTGCCCTTGGATGTCTGCTGAACATCTTACAAGTGTTTTATGGCTTGTCAGCACGGCCATCTTCTTACATGCCCTTGAGTCCACTATCTGGAGATAAATGGTAGTCAGTCACAAATCATCTCTGGACACACCTTCACTGGGAACTGGAATGCAATGCAGAGATACAGAACTGGTAAAAACCTGAGGCAGTAAAGTTATATGATTGGGTAAAAGGTAGCATGGACTTGCTACTCTGTGCCTGGTAACAGTACAGCCTTGCTTCCACCATGCTTTGTGCAAGCCAGGACACTTTGCTTCCTTAGAGCGGCTGCACAGCTATTTGGAAAGCAACTGGTTCAAAGAACAGAGCTGCAGAGGGAACTAGCTCCAACAAATACATGAGGTCTGAACAAATCCTCTGTGCTGAGAAGTCTGAGGTCAGCAGTCACCTCAAACATGGCCTCTAGGAGGTTGCCAATATACTACAATACTGACTTTCCAGCTCAGGTCCAGAAAGGGGTCCTGACGATGCTTCCCCACTCAGTAGTTCAGGCACAGCATTACCCCAGAAGAGCTGTGCTGCTCCCAGTGAAGGGACACTCTACTGGCCTCCACTTTGGGGTTAAGACACAATCCTGGAGTAAGGGCTCTCTGTGCTTATGGTATAGGTAGTCTGAGTCATATAACCTTCAAGGACTGTTACATGACACTTGAAAAAGAAAACATTACACATATTATAATGTTCGAGGGAACAAAGTGTTCCTTCATTCATAAATGGCTCTGTTAGCACAATTATTGAATAATAAGTATTCTTTTGTACGGAGATATTTTTTTTTCTCTTCGCTGTGATAATAGTTTTAGTGAATTTCACTCCAGCTTATTAGAAATTAAGTTTCCAGCCTCCTAAAATTAACAGTTCTGCATGGTCATTTGAGAAATGCAGTGTGCTACATCCTAGAAAAAATATCGACCGTGAATTCATACAGTTACCAATGTTACTGTTTAAAATAAGTGTTAAAGCACTATTTTACTTACAAGTTTAAACAGTGGGGGAATTTCTGTATCAGCAGCTAATTCAAGACAGGTAAAAAAGGATGTTGATGCAACAAAGACACGCAAGCCATATATTTCTGAACTCTTCCAGATCAGAAAGCTTCTTACTTTTAAATGTTCTCTTATTCTCAGAAATATCAGCTTGTTTTCTGAGTCAGCCAGAACCACCCAGGCTGATTTAATCACCAAACCCAATGCATCTCACAGGCAATTTCCACAGCACTGAAGGAGGTCAGACCCCTTCATCAGACCAATTACAGCAACCACAGCTTCAAAAACTGGAAGGTGAGAACCCATCTCAACTCAACAACCTGGACGGCCCCCTTCACTGCACAAAATAATAAACTACTTCTATGCAATCGATACAACATAGTGTTAATAATACAACTTTTCATTTCCAGAGCACTGCCATGAATTCCTCCCCTCTCCTTCTGCTCCCAACCAGTAATACGGTTTCTTCTTGTGAAGAAATGATTTGCTGAATTAATACTATCAGGGAAAAGATGTACTTCTTAGCTAGAGGGCCAAATTCACATAACATCTTACAGGTTTTTCCTTTATTGTGTGAAAAAGGCATTCTTTCTATTTCCCAACATATCCTGTCCACGTCTGGTCCTGAGAACAGTAATTCCCAACCATGTTTTCTTTCTCTTGATTTAGAAAAGAGGTTGGAAGAACCCTCTGCCTTTGTAATTTTGAAAGACACTCCGTCTTTGTAACAGATATGGAAATTTCTGGATTGTGCAGCTGACTGGGCATTTAAGAGGATTGGCTCATCTTGCTTTTGAGCTGTAGCTTATTAGACTTAATTGATGAACGATTTGACAAAGAATGAGGCATGAAAATTGCCCCCTCTCCATTTCTCTCAAGCTCTTTTCTCCAGTTTTTGTTCATTTATCTTTTGTTATGTGGAAGACTCATCAGAGATATGTACTCTGAATCAAGGTTCATGTGAGTCATCAGATTAACCACACTACATGGTAGTAGTGGAGGTGGAAAAAGAAAAGTGGAAGAGAAAACTTGAGAAACTGGAGCAGAAGGTAAAAACCCTGAGGCACCTGAAATTGTCCAGAAAAGCTGCCAACTGGAAACATCACTGGCAAGAATTTTGTCTGTTCATGAATGCAAGTAAACCTTCTGGAAAGGAAGACATGTGAAAGGTAGCTATTTTCATTTTAATATTAATGGGTTGGACACACTAGATTTAATAGCTATATTTAAGTGAGGATGAGTATGACAGCTAGACAGTCACAGATAGTTGAAGCGTACTGTGCTCATAGAAGGAATGATGCATTTGAAAGATACCAGCTTGATAGGAGAAGCCAAATGAAAGGGTGGAACTGCTGCATCATTTCTGACAGATTTGAGATGGTGGAGCTGAATATGCAGTTTTGGATGTTTTGCAGAATCTGAGCCCAGATGGGGGCTCGGGCACTCAAAAGAGAAACAGAACTGCTAAAGTTCCTTTTTTAAGCTGAGAAAAAGCAATCAGAATTTGTCAGGCTGCAAAAATAGCTGTTCAGAAGGAAAATAGAATATTGTGTAATGGATTGCAAGATCAGCAAGATCCTATAGAATGTGCCGTGGGAAAACAAAGCCACATATCCTAAGAAAGGATTTGCAAAATGCAAGTGGGATAGATTTGCAAGGAGAAGCATGATAAACAAAATGAAAGTTTATTTTGAGGAGAGCCAGCATGCCTGTGAGGAGCAGTTGTTTTGCAAACATCTTAAGGAAGGGAGTGTACTTGAAAAGATTCCTAGTCTACCTAGAGAATCAGTGCATAGATGTTACTTTGAGGACAAATGAAACTCTTCTCAATAGGCTGCTGGGGCTCAGATACATGAGGCACTATGTAGAGAAAATTGCGTTAGAACAAAGAGGCAGACCTGAGATCTTGCAATGGGAAAGCATTCTCTGTGAGTGTAAGTCTCCTGGCTAAAAAAAAAAAGAAAAGAAGAAATAGTTAAAAGCTGAAGTTGGAAGTTCTTCCTGCAGTTTATCTGTTATTAAGTGGGAACACAGCCTGTGTGGGAACACATTAAGGCTAGTAACAGCCTCACCCAGCTTGAGGTGACTGCAGTGTAAACATCTACGCCCATTGGGTCCCCTTCCATGAAATGGAAATGAACAAAAACTTTTGTAATTCAGCTAATGCATTTATTTTATGTGTCTGCATCAAGATACAGTGAATTGTGCCCTCAAATTGCCCAGGGTAACTGGCTCAAGGGTAGACAGATGAAGTCTGATAAATCCCAGTGAATGCCTCAGTGACAGGGTTTGTGCTTTCGGAGAGCTGGTGCATAGAAGGTTGCAATCACCTTGTCTTCTGTATTCAGTAGCCTACAGTCCACCCCCCAGATATTCTTAGGGAAACATTACATTGTGTGTCAACACAGCATAGATGTACCTACGGAGGGCTGCTGCCTCACACACAGGCTGTGGGTGCTGTGCATAAAGAAATAAGCATAAGAGGTCCAGTATGGAGATTGTGGGCTTCTACTGCAGATGTCTACCTGGGCTTTGAGGGGTATGCTAACCTGGGCTGGACAGTCTCATGGTCTATTCGACATGCTCACATCTTCAGTTTGACTGCTCTTTCACTCCAGTTGCTTATCTAAGGCAGATAAACTGGCCTTGTCAGTCCTACTTGCCTCCACACAAATGCTTTGGGTACTGAATTAATTCAAGATGTAAAATGAGAGCAGCAGTCATCCAACTTGACAGTCACATGAATGATTACTGATATTGTCAAATGGGATATAAGTTACCTTGCTTTTCTGGAGTGTATTGAGCTGTTTGCATTTCCTGGGAAGGTTAAATTTGCAGTTCAGAGTAAAAAAGCTCTTGTACTTGGGAGGGCACAATAGAGCTTCTTGTGGGACGCTTTGCGTTTTTCAGTGTAAGCTGACAAGCAGGGATTTATAGTGTATCATTGGAAAAGATGGGTTTTCCTTACATCTACGAATTGATAAATCTGTTTCTCGTAACAGGTGATAACAAATCACCACATAAAGAGCAGTATCAGCCATTTTGTAATCTTCATGTTTTTGAGGAAAGTGACATTTTGCTTCCCCAAGTAAGAATCTTGCAATTACCTTTCCTATGATTGTCAGTCCCGAGGACTGGATGAATTTTGAACATGTTGGATATAAAACTAGAATAATCTTATTGTGTGCTAATCCTTTCAACATTTTTGTGAATACAGACAGACATCACAACAAAGGTCTCTTTCATTAACGGGTGTATACAGAAGAGTGCAAGTGGGAAGGGTAGATAACAGCTCTGTTGCTCCATTCAGCAAGGCTTGGAAAAGCTGAGCTTGCAAAGGGGGTTAAGCCTAGTTTGCCAGGTCAAGTTGGTCTAGCAAACAACTGCAGTAGTGTCAGATCTTACTGTGCCTTCAAAGGTTTGTTGTAGCCTCTTCACCGGTGGAGTGGATGAAGCATGTGCCTGGGCCTCCATTCTCAGTGTGCATGCCATGACTGTGGGGCAGCAGTTGAGACAGGGACATGGGCTCCTTTCTGCTGACTGTGGAGCATGGACACTAAGTACCAGCAGAAAGGTGGAGCAGGCAACTGTAGGCATCAGCACCTCCAAGCAAAGCTTGCCTAAAGCTTTATGGAAGCTTTAGGCTATGTCTATGTAAGAACCAGGACTAATACTGGTTAGAATGGATCTCTGCAGGCCCTAGGCTATGTCTGTATAAGAACCAGACAGGACTAACATCGGTCGTAAGAGACCTCTACAGGTTTCTTCTCCAATCTCCTGCTAGAAGGTCACCAGCATTAAAGCAGAGAGGCTTTATTAGCTGAGTTGAAAACCTTCAAGAATAGAGAATCTTCAGCGTTCTTGGACAACCAGTTCCAGTGCTGGTGAAAAGATTTTCTCTTATGTCCAACCTGAACATCTCATATCCCAGTCTGTGACTGTTGCTATTTTTTATATATGATCTACTGTTACCAAAAGGAATTTCTATCTTCCCTTCAAGTTGTATAGGCTGCAATTCCGTCACTGTTTAATCGTCTCTGCACTGCACCAAACAGTCCCAGCTCTTTTAACATCACCCTGTTGGAATTCTAAGTACCGGACATCTTTATAATCATCCTTTGGACTCTTTGCAGTTTCTCCACATCCCTCTTGGGCTGGAAGATGCAAAACTGGACTGAGTTTTGCAAGGCATGGTTTCACCAGGGCCACATAAAGGAGGCTCATACCTGTCTTTGGTCTGTTGGCCTTGCTTCACTGTACATAACAGCACTATGCAGTTTGTCTTATTTGTGAGGAGAGCATGCTCTAGGCTGATATCGAGCCTTGTGTCCACCAGAACTCTCAGGTGCCGTTCAACAGTTAGCAAGTCAGTTCACTATGTGTATTCGCATTTATGACAGCAGAATTATTCTGTCCCAGGTCAAACACTTGGCATTTCTTGTTGAACTTCTTGAAATTTCTATTGGACCTATCCTTGAATTTACCAAGATACTCCTGAACTGAAGCTCCACTGTTTTGTGTATCAAGTGCTTCCAATTTAACTTAATCAACAAATTTTCTGAGGGTCTATTCTGCCTCATCAGCCGGGTAACTGATGAAGATAATCAGCCCCTGATATATTCCATCCATTACTGGCTGCCCACTGCGCACAGAGCCACTGATTACTGCCCTCTGACTCTGGCAGTCCAGACAGTTTTTTAACACACCTAATAACCTGTTCATCCAGCCTACGAGCTTTACTCTCAGTTGGGATCTTGAAGCAGAACTCTGATAATAAAAGATAATAGTTGACTGGAAAGAAAGGAAAATGGAAATGCAGAATTCAGGCCTATGGGATCTCTCTCTTGCTCCGTTACATGGATGGAGGTGATTACCTGTCATGTATATTTTTCAGGGGATAAAACCTGGCAGTATTCAGACAAAGCAATCTAGATTGTAAATGGTATATAAATCTTGTGCCATCTTGTGTTGGATACCAGTGCCTTCCAAAGCACATGGATACCTTGAGAGTGTTTGAGGGAGAGATAGAGCATTTTAAATGGAAAAACTTTTCTCCAAAAATTGTCTTTTCAAAGTCTAAAACATAGATGAAATACTTGAACTTGTTTTGAAACTGTCATGTTTTTTACAAAGGGGTTCATCAAAGGGCAGCTTCTACCTGAACATTTTTCCTCCAGCACAACAGATCCAATCCACGGTAGTTGTATCAGTTGAGATGAGCTAATTGCAAGTGAATTGGTGCAAATGTTGTGGATTCACAACTGCTCAGGGATAAGCTATCCCATGGAATAGTTATTTCAGCATAAGTTCTTGAAAACCTGCCTGCATAAAGACGTTTACTTGAGAACAAGCATTCTGTCCTTTACCTTCATAACACATATTAATCTGACATAACTGCTAGATATAGATGGACACTCTATAAAATTTTCATTTTCCATCCAAAGTTTGGATATAGGGTGGAGTCACAGTAAAGGCTTTAGTGAGAAAAGCAAAGCTTTCCCTTAAACTGAGCTGCATTAGGTACACCCTGTGGCTTGTCCTTAGCTCAAACACTCTGGTGACCAAAGCTTTTAGTCCCTGCAGAGCCTTACTTCTCTTTTTAGTCACTGAAAGATTCTGGCCTTTCCTGCTTTGAACCTTCTAGTGGTCAATATCATCCATTTTCTGAAGCATGTGCTGCAGGCTTAGGGTGGAGCTCCAAAGCATTTTTCCCAAGAAAAGCTGTTGCGGTACACTGTTGTGGTACACTGGGTGGCAGTATAGGCGCTCGGAAGATTACGTGCTTACGTGCTTACGTTACAGGAATGCAGTAACCACCCACGATGGGCGAGGCTTAGTGGGACACTATATAACTCTCTTCATTACAGAATAAAGTGCCATTTTGCATCTTCTATATTAGAATAAGTGTCTAAATGGACCTTGACGGCAGAGGTCAAGTGCCCTGTATCACAGCTAGTTGCCACAAAAAGCGGGTTTGTTTGTTTTTTACCTTGCTTTGTTTTAATACCAAACCATACCATAGTCCCTCCTGATGCTTTTGTAGCTCTGTTGCCACAACAGGGCGGGATGGAGAATTGTGATGCTCAGGAGACACACTGTGAGTGAGAGGAGGTTTGAAATTAGTAGGAACACTCATTTTAATCCCTAAAATCTTTAAATACTTTTAGCTCTTTGGTCAAAGAATTTCCATGTTCCCTAGACTGCAGATTCTGCTGCTATACATGGTTCATTGCTTTTTAGCCCAGGAAATAAATATGACCCCATTAGTACAAAGTTATATTAATTTTATTAGATTGTTATTCAAAAACATTAGAAAATGTTAACATCTTTTTATGGTTCTGTTTTTTTAAGACCTTTTCTATTTTATCTAACAAGGATCATTAACACTAAGAGAATAGTTCTGTTTTCCTGCACATGTTGCTAAACAAGTCATAATATTTCGTGTGTATTACACAGAACACATTAAAATGAAAGACCTCACCTTTAAAAGCTCACAGTACCCTCATCATTATACAGGTCCAAATTTTGTTACTCTTACAGTAAATACGAATTGACTATATTATTCTGGAAGCAGTGCCATTAAGAATAATGGAATAGTTTACATAGTAATATAGTACTTGCCGGGAATAAGGATACCTGCACTGATCCCTGTATGTTGGTCATAAAATAAAATAGGAACACTAATGTAGGCTTATGCTAAAATAAAATGTGCCATCAAACATTAAGCTTCACAGGAGATAAGCCTGCTTTCCACTTTTCCAGGCTGCTGTTAACCTCATCTTGTGGGACTAGCACATTTGTCCTCGTCTTTTCTTGCATTTACCACAGAGGTCACATTTCATTATAGTGTTCAACTGAGCAAGAGTGGTAGAAGTCAGCCTGGTATTTAGGGCTAGGAAAGGATAAACAGACATGAGTGGACACTTTACAAGCAGAAACATCCTGCTCTAGGCACACAAGGATGAGCCCGTCCCTTCCGTGTGTGAATAAAAGAACCACAATAGGCAGCACTTTACAAATGGAGAGTTTTCCGTTCTGTCGTCAGCTGCAGAGACATTAATTTCCTAAAGCTGCAATGATGTGACGGGCCATTGCACTCAGGTGAGACTGAAGTGCTCTGGAGGCCAGGGTCTCCAGGGGGAGTGTTGCCTCTCTCCATTTGCCTTTTTCAAGCATGCAGAAGTCATATGCATGTTACTGCTGTCCCTTCATTCCCTCCCCACCACTGGCTTCTTCTCACGGTGCCTGCAAATTCGTGTGAGTCCTGCAATGCTTTCAGCAGGTCTCTGCACAAGCTTCCACATCATCACCAGGAGACCCAAATGTCCTTTGGCCAGAAAGTACTTTACTAAACCCCCAAAGGATATTGTGGGTGACTCTTAATCTTCAGAAAAACAAAGAGGAAGAAGTTAAAAAGAAACATGTATTGGGGAGACAATCTCTCTGGTACATTAAGAACAGTCAGAAAGGGATCACAGTGAGAAATCTAAGCTATTACCTGATAGATGACTGTTAGTCCTTACTGCAGGTCAAAACCACAGCCTCATTCACCAAGGGGATTATTAGTAAAGGCTTTCCCCCCTGGTTCAACAATTCTGCTGAATTCAACTGTAGAGGCTTAAACACTAGTTTCTTATTGCTCATGCCCCAGGTTCCCCTTCTCCTCATTCAATGCCATTGCCTCACTTGGGCAGTCGCTCCCTGCCCAGCCAGCATGGAAGGCCAGCTCCCCAGACCTGTGTGTAGCGTAGGAGGGGGCCAGCAAATGCCCTGCTTAGCAGTTGATATACCTTCCTGAGCTCCTCTAACAATGCACCTGATTTTTCCGTGTAGGTGTATGCAGTCAGCTGTCTTCCTCTGAGTGGGTTTTTGTCTATGATCAGGAGGTGACTTGACCTTTGATAACGAGATCCGAGCACTATGTTTGCCAGCGGGACACAGGGTGACACATATGCTATTTTTAATCTGTGCTATGCTCGGTTTCTTTCCAGCCATGGGTACATAAAAGAAGGGAAACTCATGGATTTGACTGATGTGCTTGATAATTCTTTTCAACTAGAGCTCACCAGTGTAGATATGTATTAAAAAACAAACAACCTCCCTCAGTACATACTGGTAAACACACCTCCCTGTCTGCATTGGCCCCATTCCCAAGCCCCAGTGCTGCTGGGGTGCTGGCAGCCCATAGAGGAGCCAGCATTAGACCCCAGCTTTCATTCATTACTGCGCTTATGACTTCCAGATACTGGAACATTCTCACAGTTTGCTGCATTTATTACACCAGCTTTCTTTAGGCACTGGAAACAAGAGCAACTGATGCATACTGAGCATTACCGATAAAATCATCACCACGAAAGTGGTGTTTTGGTAAATACTGCTTTTGATGGAAACAAGCAAAGACAAAACCAGAAACCTGGGTGGTGGTTTGCAGATACAGATGTACAGTCCTTTTCAGCAGAGAGCATAGAAGACAAGCCATGCAGTGAACTGGGTACTAGAAAGGGTTTTGGGAGGTCTCTATTGGAGAGCGGACTACAGACTGTATGAACCCCAGGGTGGGCCACCAAGCACCCCTTTCACAGGAGTCCCCACATGTTTGATGGATACCTTCATGTCTAAGCCCCAAATGTGTCATGAACACCAAAGCGAACTGCGGGTCAGCAGAATCTGTGTTTAAAAGAAGAAAGCAACGAAGAAAGCAGAGAGTTGGATACAAGAAGAGAATGAGTGAGGCTTGGGAAAAGAAGGAAAGTGTAGAGAAATGGAGATAGAAGCCAGGCAGCCATATCACCTTCTTCTCCCTCCTTAGACATTCACCTTGTTTATTTTCAGCCTTTTTTTCTGCATTTTGGCTCTTCAAAATGAATTTAGTAGCTCTAGCTAGTTGTCACAGTACGCAGGGACGCTAAGGCCCACTTAGAGTGAAATCTCACAAGGAATGTCAAGGACAAAAAGAAGGGCTTCTTCAAGTACATTAGCAGCAAAAGGAAGAATACAGAAAATGTGGGCCAGGGGCAGGTGCCCTGGTGACTGAGGATACAGCGAAGGTGCAGTTACTGAATGCTGATTTTGCTTCTCTCTTTACTGCTAAGGCCAGCTCTCATGAGTCCCAGACTGTGGAGGTAAGAGAGAAAGTCTGGAGAAAGGAATACTTCCCCTTGTTTGAGGAGGGCTGGGTTAGAGATCACCTAGTCAAGCTGGATACCCCCAAATCCATGGGCCCTGATGAGAGTGTTGAGGGAGCTGGCAGATGTCATTGCTAAGCCACTCTCCATCATCTTTGAAAGGTCATGCTGATCAGGAGAGGTGCCAGAGGACTGGAGGAAAGTCAGTGTCACTCCAGTCTTTAAAAAGGGCATGAAGGAGGACCCAGGCCAGTCAGCCTCATCTCCATCACTGGAAAGATGATGGAACAGCTCATTCTGGATGTCAGCTCTAAGCACGTGGAAGACAAGAATGTTTTCAGAAGTAATCAACGTTCACCGAGGAGAAACCATGCTTGACCAATCTGATAGCCTTCTACGATGGTGTGACTGGCTGGGTAGGGAGAGCAGTTGCGGTTGTCTACCTCGACTTCAGCACGGCTTTTGACACTGTCTCCCATAACATCCTCACAGAGAAGCTTAGGAATTGTGGGTTAGATGACTGGACAGTGAGGTGGGTGGAGAACTGGCTGAAGGACAGAGTTCACAGGGTGATCAACAGCACAGAGTCTACTTGGAGGGCTGTAGCTAGTGGGTCAGTACTGGGTCCAGTTTTGTTCAACATACTCATCAACGACCTGGAATAAGGGACAGAGTGTACCCTCAGCCAGTTTGCTGATGATACTAAACTGGGAGGAGTGGCTGACATGCAGTCAGGCTGTGCTGCCATTCAGCAAGACATGGACAGGCTGGAGAATTGGGCAGAGAGGAACCTCATGAACTTCAGCAAGGGCGAGTGCAGGGTCCTGCACCTAGGGAGGAATAACCCTCTGCACCAGCACAGGTTAGGAATTGACTGGCTGGAAAGCAGCTCTGTGGAGGAGGACCTGGGAGTCCTCGTGGGCAACAGGTTGACCATGAGCCAGCAATGTGCCCTGGTGGCCAAGAAGGTCAATGGTATCCTGGGGTGCATTAAGAAGAGTGCAGCCAGCAGGTCGAAGGAGGTTCTCCTTCCCCTCTACTCTGCCCTGGTGTGGCCACATCTGGAGTATTGGTTCCAGTTCTTGGCTTCCCAGTTCAAGAAAGACAAGAAATTACTGGGGAATGTCCAGTGGGGGGCTACAAAGATGATTAGGATACTGGAGCATCTCTCTGATGAGAAAAAGCTGAGAGTCCTGGGTCTGTTTAGCCTAGAGAAGAGAAGGCTGAGAGGAGATCTGATCAAAGCTTATCAATATCTAAAGTGCGGGTGTTAAGAGGACGAGGCCAGACTGTTTTCAGTGGTGCCCAATGACAGGACAATGGGAAATGGGCACAACACAATCCACAAACTGGAACACGGGAGGTTCCACCTGAACATGAGGAAAAACTTGTTTACTTTGAGAGAGACAGAGCCCTAGAACAGGCTGCCCAGAGAGGCTGTGGTGTCGCTTTCTCTGGGAATATTCAAAGCTGCCTGGACACGATTCTGTGCAGCATGCTCTATGCCAAGCTGCTGCTTCGCAGCCAGAGGGTTGGACTACAAGATCTCCAGAGGTTCCTTCCAACCCCTACTGCTCTGTGATTCTGTGATTAGGAAAATCATGGTGAATCCATCAGTCCAGGCCAGGATTTATGTCTACATTTTTCACCCGAAGACAGGAATCAGGTTAAGATGACATACAGAGGGACTCCTGCTGGAACATAACAGTTGATAAAGAACTGATGGTCTAATGAGTCGGTGAGCTGCTGACAACAGCATTGCTCAGGCACTTCTATAAACCATTTGCTGTCCACAACAGACATACTATAGGCAGATAAAATCCATGCTTGCCTTATGAATTGGATTAGAAATCTAATCCAGAAAGACAGGCTTCTCAGACTTTGCATTAAAAGTTAGCTGCAGTTGTCCCCTCCTCAAGCCCATGTGGAAAAAGAGAAGCAGGACAAGGCAAGATTTAGGATTTTTTCCTTTCACCCAGAGCTTGTAGTTTTCTGTCCCTGAATGTAGTGCTTTCAGAGGTCTGCTCACAAGGCATATTGGGATGCCTGACTTGGAGCCATTCACAGAAGCCCTGCATAAGTATTGAAGTGCCAAAGCCTTTCCCAGAAAAAAATTACTAATGAGGATGAAGTTTCTACTGTGAGGGACCCACAGAGCCTGTCTGTTGGCCCAAATGGAGCAGCTCAGCTGCTCTTTCTTGTTTAGGATTCCCTTAACAGGGATATTGTGACTGGGAGATCAGCTGTGGAGTTGGTAGGCTGTTCCGTTCTTCGTTCTCCAGGCTGTTCTTTCTTAGTTCTTCATACATATGACATGCCCTGAGGTTATAGCAAATATATGCAGTCCTTACACAGGCAGAGGGGTTCCTAGCATTGAGATCTTTACCTTGGGAAAGATTCTGGTAACTATTACCGCTGAGTTTCTGCGATCCTTCCATGTTGTGCTGTCCATGGAGGATCTCTCAGACCATGCCTACTTGGTCCTCCATGCCTATGTTTGTATCTTGCTTTCATCTTGGGAATGCACTTGAGCAACATACAAAACCAGTTTTGTGCTGTGACATGAATGAGGATTAGGCTGTTCATCCTATGAAAATCACATCCATTACATAGAATCCAAACTGGCAAGACAGACCAAAAAAGAAACTCACCATGCTGAATAATTTGTTCTCCTGACGCAGATCAGACATGACACCATCTGAACGTGTTTGCTATTCTTGTAAAGATTGCAGTGATGAAGATCCACTGCTTCATTCATCCTCCTCTGCTGAATATTTTCTTAACATCTACCTCAAAATCTTTTCTGAACTCTTAAGTCCATGGGACTTGCTCAGAACATAAGCTTTCTATCTTTCTTTGAGCACATGCTGGTGCAAAATAGGTTGTTTTGTGAAGCAAACCGAGAATATACAAATTAAAATACAAAGCCTGAAGGGCAGAGCACCAGGCATGGTAGGACTCCCCAGGCAATGTGTCGAAAGTGATGTACCTTTCTGTTTACTGGCAGGGGGAGTGAATCTCCAGTTGTTTCAGGTTCCCCCAAGAAAGAGGAAAGACAAATGACATTTACAGTAGGAACAGGAGTTTCATACAGGAGTAACCAAAAAGCACATTTTTTCTCGGAGGAGTCATTTCATCCTGGCAGAGTCTCTAAACTGTTACTCTGGGAGATCCTTTGTTTGTCTGTCATAACCAGCATTTATCTATGTATGTCTGTGTCTTCCTGCCTGCTGCAAGTACTCCTGGGGTTACGCATTTGAATGTAGGCTTGTACCTTGAACTAACTGCCACGCTATTATGAAGGCCTCTGGAGAGAGATTTCTCCGTTCAGGAGTGTCATTGCAGCGTATTTATTTTGCTTTCCACCATGTTCTTTAATAGACCTTTAGCAATTGTAACTGCCAATGCAGATTCACCATTCGACTGGCCATGCTCTGGTGATGATGACGTGTCCATTTCCAAGGAGAATGCACAGAGCCATTCCAAACAAACCGAGATCCTCGGTCTGAAAATGGCACAGCTGGAGACACTTTGCTTGCTGAAATACTAAGCTTTCCCTGCAGTGGTCACTTAGATATCTTCCAGTAACTTCTCGTTTCCACGAGGCTGAATATAAGTGTACAAACAGGAGTTACAGCTTGTGCAGTTTACTGCGAAAATAAGGTCTAGTTTTCTTTTTCCTCCAGACCTGCTAGCAATGGCATTTCCCTGGCAGTGATACACTTATTATGGAGGCCAAATGTGACCTATAGCACATTTTTTTTTTCCAGATGATAGGCTTATCCTTGGTGCTTTTAACAGATTGAGATCTGCTGACTGTTCACATTTCTAAGGGCAGGGCCTCTGTCCATATCACAATGGACGCACCTCAGACACACCAAATGTCTTTGGTGCACCACTTCCTTGGTATGTGAATTGGCTACAGGTGAGGAGATAATGGGGTGAATCCTGCCTCCTCAGCTAGCAGCAGCTTCTTGGCATCTCCAAGAGCCCTGGAAATAATTTTGTGAGTACCTGCATTCAGTGCATTACATACGGGAACTCTCTGTCTTGCTTTTACCTGGAAAGGGGGTCAGATCATAGATCCCAGGAGAGAAGATCAGCAGTGAGTGTTTCAACAGTCAAATCTAGCAACGCTTCTTGGCTCAGGAACTGAATGTGCATCTCCTGAATTAACACTGAAACAAAATTCAGCTCTGCACAGGCAACCTCTCTCACCAGGTCTGCTTTGAAAAAAACTCATGTGTGTGGGCAAGGGGAGAGCCATGATACACTCCAGGTGACTGGGGTACCAGCAAAATGCTCTGAACATTTTTCATCTCCAGGTTAGTTATGCTGACGTGTTGTATATATGTGTGATACTGAAGTCAATCACAGCATTGTCTTAATTTATTCCATTTTGGATTTGCTTCCCAGGCTCTTTTCAGCAGACACAGAAAGCCTTGGTGGTGAACTACTATTGCTTTCTTCAGGGCAGTGGTCTGAAAAAGTCATCTACTCAAGCAGAGGTCTACAAGTTTTACTGCTGGCTTTTTGCAGTGTGGCAGTTTGATTTGGTTTGGGTACCAGACAGTATTTTTGACTGTTTGCATCTTTCCTGTTTGGGTACCAGACAGTATTTTTGACTGTTTGCATCTTTCCTGTCGTCCAGTAGCTGTTTGCTTTATCCAGACGAGATTGCCAATATTTGTCTGTAACATCCTGTGCTGAGAATATTTTTTTTTTCTACTGGAGTTGGCCTGAGTCAGTGGAGGGCATTTAGCAGTAAGTTCTCTGTAGTGCTTTGTTTAAATTGCTACCTTAATGTTTTCCAGGTCAGGGGCTTTATTTCTTTGGCAAAACCGGCTGCTTGCTTTATTTGTTTGGTTACTCTGTGAAGCAAGTGATATGCCACTGAATCATTCATACCCTTTCAGATGTAATATGCTTAGACAATACCTTTCAAACATGCCTTGGCAATCTCTTAGCAGTTCTGTTGTGGAGGAGCCAAAATTCTCTTTGATATTTTTGGTTTTCCATCTGTCCCACAGATACCTCTTCCAGTTTAGACATTACAGTCAGGTGCTCTGTAGCTCAAAGAAGAGACATCCCTGCTAGCCTTCTGCCTGAGCCTCTACGCCGCAAGACTATATTCAGCTTATTTAATATTCTGCTCTGGGTATGTAATCATACCCCCCTGTTGTGTGACTCAGCGTTTGCTGGGCTGATGTTTCATTTCCTTCTCCTGTAGGAAGTTTTGGGGACCAGGTAGATTCCTTACGTGCCCCTGCCTCCTTGGTCTCAGCTTCCTATGCAGCTGGCAAAGGTCCAGAGCCACTGGTAAACCAAAAGCACAAACAAGTGGAGAATGAAGAGTCACATTGTACCCCTCTGGCTGCAAATCCTCGTCCTTTGGGCTGATGCTTCTGAGTTTTTGTGCATTAACCAATCTGTACTTCTTGCTGGGGATTTTGGCATAACAAATTTTTTCACACATCCACTACCGTGTGTGACTTCATATGCAGAACATTTTCCTTGTTTCTTTTGTCTTTTTACTTTGTTTCTTTGATTTCACCACTTTGTGTTATTATCTTCTCTTGCTTTCTGTTTTTATTTTTATACAAACCTATGTTAAATTCCCTAGCTTGTGTTTATACATCTTGGTAATTTCTCTGCTTTCTCCAGGCTACTGATGAATCATGTCTCCAATTATTAACAAGTCCAATTTTTCTCTGCATTTAGATGAGAGCTTGTTCAGTCATCCTGCACAGTCTCATCCTTGTACCAAAGTTTCTGGATACTGCTTTTGTGCTTAAATATATATATATATGTATATACATAAACAAACAAAAAAGGAACAATGCATTGCAGAGAGTCTTGCTGCCATAAGTGATTCTACAAGGAGTCTGCATAGATGCATCATAAGCCAAGTCCTTATACACTCTTGCTCCATCACCAATCAATCCTGTGATCATTGGCATGCGGTGCCTCAGCCCAGTGCTGGGTTCATCCCCCAAAGCCAGTCCTGCTGCCCAAAGGTGGTCCCTGAGCCTTCCCTTTCCAGGATGGCTACAAGACAATGCTGAGCCTGTTTCTGATCTCATTAACAACTGAAACTCCACTCCTCTGCAAGGAGTCCTTCTGTCTCTGG
>NW_010417917.1:0-3457 GCF_000710305.1 Buceros rhinoceros silvestris | reverse complement strand
TTCCTGCTTCCAGCAAACTTAAACCTTTTTGCAGCTGGACCTTCTTGCCCTCCATGCCTGATCATTCCTGGGTCACAATTTACCACTGCTGAGAGTTACAATTTGAATTTCCTGTTCCATATCCTCTACTGCCATCTGACAAACTTGCCATAAATGTTGTCACTTACTGCAATACAGTGACAATAATTTCTTGATCATATTTTTTTTAAAATACAGCTTTTCAGCATACAGCTTTTCTGTGGATTCAAAATGTTTTTTGAGAGCTGTGTAAGTACTATCGTGGGCTCTTCTGAACTCTTCCTAGCACACCAAGGCACTATCATTTCCCTGTTCTAGTGGAAGGTGCCCTGCTCATGGAAGCAGGGGTGGTCCTACATGATCTTTAAGGTGCCTTTCAATCCAAACCATTCTATGAGTCTGTGATTATGAAGGTAGTGTGACTACCTATTTTCTACTGTTCTAGCCTGCCCCAATGTGGTCGATTTTTAAAAGTGATGTAAAGATTGTACAGTTGTCCAAGCATGACGTAAAAGTTCTGCCTCTTCCTCTTACTACGTAACAGAGTCACATAACAGAGACACAATTCTTACTTCTACAAACTTTCTAGTTGGGTAGTTCCCTCCTTGCCCCCAGTGTTATTTCAAGATGGAGCAAATCATCACCATCTTAATCAAATCTAGAATAGGATTTGCTGTTCTGACCCATTTACTTTTCTCTCCGTGCTTTCACACTCCTTTCTGTCTTCTTCCCAGTCTGCCATTGCCACTTAATATATTTTGTTTCTAATTTCGCACAAACTTCTGACATTATGAGAGTCTTTTTTCATTATATGTACTACCTTCTTTTGTTAAGTGCTTCCTGAAAGTATTTCCCTTCTTATTCATTTCCTTACAGAGACATGAGGATGACATGGATGTGCATGTACCACTTAAGAGAAGAAATGAGAATTTTGTCTGCTAGTAGTGACAGTATTACTCTTTGAGGGGTCAGAATGGCCTATAAGTGGTTCAGTTCAGCCATTAATAGAAACTGCCTCACTATAAAACTCCCTGTTTATGTCTTATGTTGGTCAGTAAGTAGCTGTAAGCCACCTGTTGTGTCTGAATCGTGACTAATATGTATCTGCACAGCTGTATTGCTCTTCCTTCCCTTCCCCTTTCAGTGAGCACTGCAGAAGCACTAGCAGGTATCTCACAATGTCAGCCTCAGTTCGGTGTTCATCTGTCTCTATCAATTATTTTGGATTTGGGGTCCATATTCTTTGAAAAATGAGCAATTGCTGAAGCTCATCTGTTTCTGGTCAAAGAAGGAGACTCAATAGTCTCCTTTATGAGCTTCTCATAAACAAGCTTGAAAAAGAAAGATTCTGGTTCTGTTTTTAAAGTAAGCAGGATCCAGTGATGCAAACTCTTTGAGAATCCTTGTATTTTAGAATACAGCTTGCTGCTGGGAGAAAAGAAAAAATGACGGGCATCCCTGCCTCCAGATACTCACTGCATTTAATGAGTCATCTCCTTAAATGTCAAAGCAGATGCTTGAAATCAGACTGTACTTGAATGCGGAGGAGTGGTCTTCTTATACCAGTCACCAATGGCACACTGACTTGATATGGTAGTGGCAGAGTCTAAATTCCCTTTCCTTTTGTAAAGATAGTAGATGTCCTTAAGTAAAGTTCACATTTTGTGTTCTCTGTGTCCTGATTTAGCCTCTTATTTCTTTTAATGTGTAACTTAAGGGACATCCCAGAGCAATAATATTATCCTAGAGCACAAAGAAATCAGAAGTCCTTCGGTGTGATGAACATATATTTTTAGGAAGAGACTGAAGTGAGATTATAGACAACCGGCCCCTTAAATAATAGTTTCCCTTTTTCCTAAGAAATCCTTATGTTTGAAATTAATTTAATCTCTTCCTGTTGCATGGCTGTAGGCACTTGGCCGTACCATCACATTTAGGAGATATAAGACTAAGATGTGAGATGGCAATTAATTTCATTTGCTTATCAATAACAGTTCTCTATAAATAGCTTTTATTCTGCTATGAACGTGGAATGAAAATTATCACAAGAGCCACTTTCATGAGCTCATTATGAAGTATAATTGTTTAAGCCGATTGTAATTTTTTCCATCAAAAATGTTGTTCTTTGAGATAAGAAAAGTTTTATTAACCATAACAAAAGGTTCTAGCTAAGTATAGGAAATATCTCTCACTATTTTACAAAGAGAGCTAATGGAAATGAAGATTGGTCTCAAAGAGGAAAAGTACTAACCCACTGGGTGATATACAAACCGCCACAATTTTCCGATGTCCTAATTTAAGGGGCTTCTTATTTATCTAAAACTCAGAGTGGTTTGAATTTGAAATCAAAGTGCATGTGTTGATACTGGAAAAGACAGTCTCAAATGCTTTTCTCCCACAACAGCTGCACAGTTGACTCACGTCATTCAGTTCCTTGTATACCAAAAGGTGAGGTGGTAGAAATGCTGATGGATTTACAATACTGTGAATTCAAGCAGTTTCAAGGGAGCAAATGACTTGTCTTTATGTCTTCCTTATATCCTTGAACATTTGATTCTATAAGTCTTCTGTTAAGGGAATCAGAGCTGAGAGACTCTAAAACTCGGGATATTTCACCCTTACAACCCAATACAGCTGATGTTGGTTGGGTCTAAGACCCCTGGGATTCCTCCACCAATCCAATAGATGCAACTGTTGGAATACTGGCACGCACATTAAAATAAACTTTACTCATATAAATATGAACCACAGAGACAGCCTGATCCTCTTTCTCCCTTTGACTTCTAAGGGCATGAGTTTGCCAGTGACCTCACACACATGCACACCTGTCTGGCACCAGACACTCAGTTTGTTTACTGACTGGACGCCCAAGCTCTTCAGCTGATGGACTGGGCCCCTGTGACCTGTGGTTCTATCTTCAGTTGCTGGACCTCAGACCTCTCATCTTGCTTATAGTATAGGTGCTGGCCTTGGCCATAAAAATGTGCAATAATGCAATAGCTAATTTAGGTGCAGGAGGTATCTAGGTCTGAAAACAGCTCCCAAATCCCTGCTACAATTTTCTTGTCAATGGATGTGTCAAGGGGAAATCAAAAGCATGTAGATTTCCTTCCCATTCACTCCTAACGAAGTAAGTTTGCTCTGTCTGTGTTTGTATGAATGTAAGGGTCTGTCAGCACCCAATAATGATGTTTAATCTATTGCTGAATTTAAAATACCTTTCTATCAGAGAGGTACAGAGCTAAACTACACAGGGTGCTCACAAGGTTTGTGAAGATGTGAGGCTGAGCAAAGAAGGGTCACCCTAAAAATGCCTCTACAGAGGGAAGGCTTCAGAACTACCATTTCAGACATTGCCCACCCTTGAGACACAAAACTGTTGGCAAAAATATTCTACTGATTTGTTTACTCATGTGTCCTGGGTTCAACATGGAGGAAC
>NW_010417916.1:66913-73264 GCF_000710305.1 Buceros rhinoceros silvestris | reverse complement strand
ATAATAACTAACCCCCAAATTTAATCTAGAGAAGGGTTTATAAATATTGTTATAAATATTATATAAATAAATGCTGTACTTTCTGTTCAGAAAAGCCTGTTCAGAAGTTAAATATACAAAGGTGCAGCCAGCAACCCGCCTGGGTGTGACAAAGTCACTCTCTGCCGAGATGTCAGCCTCCCCGAGCCCGGTCCTGTCCCAGCGCGTTCTGTTCTGAGTGACTTGACCGCAGGTGTCCTCTGCCTCGAGGTTCGTGAAGGTTTCTCGGTGTCAGGGGTATCTGAAGGTGGGCGGCTGTGGTGACAGAGGACTGTCGGGGCTGTTGAGTAGGTGGTTGGTGCCTACAGAGAAGGAATCAGAGGCGATTAGAAAAGAGAAAAATAGCAAGAAGGTGAAACCAGCTGCGTGTGTGCTGTCTTGTTTGTTGTTTTGTTAAAACAGCACTTTAAATGCTTTGCAGGTATCTGTGGTGGGTGCTTTTTAAATTTAATTCTAGCGTTTGCTTGCTTTGAAGGTAGAGATGTAATCTGACTTTTTTTTACCTTCTAATACCATATGGCAGGTTATCCTACGTTTGGTGTCTTTTGTTTCTCCAGTCTGTATCTAACTGCAAAATACATGTTCTGTTTGTCTCCTGCACCATCTATACAACAACTTCCATTTCTTTGCCATGAAAACTTGGTTATTTAGGAAATCAAAAAGGCGCCGATGAATAGTGTGGTTTTTCAAGTGTTTGGGTAAAGTAATGAATCAAGATCAACAGTGTGGGGGTTACAGTGGGGATTTGGATGTGCCGGGCAGATTCCAAGTCATCTCCACACTGTAATCATAAGGTTTTGATTTTTTTGTAGAGGTAACTGTCTCTGCATGGTAGCTGTTTTTCTTCTGCTTATGCTCTTGGAAAGTGAGCATGGTCTGATGGATTCGTCCACATGCCTTCCTCTTTCCCAAGTCCTGGATTCGGTTTCCAGCTTTGGCTGGGTTGTAAGTGATCATAGCCTGTCCCTTGGGGGTTTTTGGGGGGCAGTTGGGTTTTCCCAGGAGAGGTGGGAGCTGTGGGTGTGGACTAACACTTGGCAGTATCCCTGGGCTCTCTCGTTGCCTCAGCTGGCCATCGCTGCCTGGTTTGGAAGAAACACGTGAGGAAACCCCCCTCAGCTGCAAAGGGACTCCTTAACCTGGTGTGAAGTGAAAGTGGAGTTTCAGGCATCCTTCTTGCTTCAGGGCTTCTCATCTCACCAAGCACAGTGGGCAGAGCAGCTTCTGGGGCTTCAAAACCCTCTTTTAGGGCTTTTAAACCACTTCAGCCTCAGTTGTTTTGCAATGTGTGTTGGCGGGTGGGAAGGCAGAGGCAGATGTTGGCCTGCCCTGTGGAGGGCGACTGCTGAAGTGACCTCAACCAGAAACTTCCCCCTCCTTTAGAGCTCTCACAGTTGAGGGATAAGCAACAGAAATTACCCAGCGATTCGTTACCCAGACCAAAGAAGCGACCCTAGTCTGGCGTGTGGTTCAGCTTGGTCTCCTCTGCCTCAGCGTGCAATCTGCTGCGCTGAAAACACCCTGGAAACCTATAAATTATGTAGGTGTTATTAGAGGCCGGGGCTTGTATGTTGTGGTTAGCATTAAGGATGATTTGCAAAAGCAGTTAGATCTGAGGGTTTAAAAATGCTGCATCACTCTATGTGGGATGTAGAATGGTAGAGGAGAAGAAATAACACCGGCTCAAAATGTGCTGAATAATGAACTGAAAATGGTTATTGATTATCTGTGCACTTTCATTACCCTGCTGCAATCCGAGAGCAGCTAGCAATTCTTTTTTCTTTATTACCCCCCCTGAAAAAAATACTTTTAAAGGCACTTATAAAATATTTAGTGTAATTATTTCCAAGATCAAAACTCCAAAGAAATTACACAGCCACGGAAACCTTGTTAATCTGTTGGTGTTATGGATAAAAGACACGACAGAGGTATTAAACATTTAGTACTCTTCTGCAGAACAGCCTCTTACTTCCAGTCTCAGTTGCAATATTATTCATCAGCCTTCACTGCTGCGTTTGTCTTGCTTCTCATGCAAGAATTCCAGGTGTCATTACAAGTTTTTTCTGATGGAGTAGGACTTATTTTCTCTATCTCTGTTTTGCCTCCAGGCAAGGCAAACCTCAGCCTGATGAAACCAGTATTACAGTGCTGGAACACTGGCTCTGCAACCATACAGCATTTCCCTCCACGAAATGGTCTTTTAAAATCAGCTATGAGTGTTCATTCCCTTTTCCACATGATATTTGCATAAGTGAGGTAATAAAATGTTATTGCCATCTAGACTGTAACTACTGGAAAGCGGAGTAGCTGTCGATGTTCCCTTTCAGTCTGAGTAGGGAGTTCCTGAGGGGCAATCCAGAGTCAGTCCAGGGTTGACTCAAATCCCAAAATAACATTTTTGGGTGTCTCAAAACAGGTTTAGTGGATCTGCAAGTATTTGGAGTTAAAAATTCAAAATAACCTTGATGAATAATCTGAAATGGGCTGTAATTTGGAAGAGATGAGCACAAAGATCTGTGAATAAACTGTAAAATGGGGAATGAGTGGTGAGATAAGGCTGCAGAGGGTTCCAGACGGAGTGGCCACCAACTGCCTTACGCTGTTGGCAGATGTTGTGCAGAGGTGTGTGAACAAGAGTCATAGGAAAGGCCTGAAGTTGTCCTTCTCATTCTTTAGGTCTGCTGCAGCTCACACCAGTCCTAGAGGTGTGGATTGGTGGGAGAAGGGGTGAAGACAACAGACAAGGGAGAGAAGTATCACATGTGTCTTTGAACATGAAAAAGAGGAATTGCAAAAGAAAATAGAAAAAAATGCATTTTCTGCCAAGAAAAGGGGCTTGAACTGTAGTGAGGATGTCTGAGGTTAGGCAGTGAAAGTTTAAGTCTGTAACAACTGGGAGATGAGATTCCTTGTTTCTGTAGCTTGAAGGATTTTTCTTTTAAAAAAAAAGATAAATAGTCCTGTTTCCTGAGTAGTTTTTAGCTGTAAGACCATTTGTCTTCAAAGCATGTCTGAGCATGGTAGGTCTGGCCTGGGTTTGTGCTCAGCTGGGTGCCCACAGACCCTCTGGCTGAGCTGGTCACCAGCAGTTTGCAGAGCTCTTGCTGCTCTCAAAACTTCTTACCCCTCAATTTCTTATTTTCCTGCTTAGTGACTGGTAAGATTAAAGAGTGGGAGCTCTCACGAGTTCCTGCGCTTGCTGTTGTAATAAACAGTAATTTCCAGTGCAGCAGTTAATGGAGAGAGAGCAGAAGGATGCTGTGGATGCTGCCTTGAGTTAGGCAAGGTTGTTTTATCCCTTGGCTCTGGTTCACCTTTGGTCTTTCTCCAACTTTCCCCTCTGCCTCAAGGCTGCCCGCAGTTTTGTTATGAGCTAGGTAAAAGGATTGTTTCATGGGACACGAAGAGCATGGCTGGGGTGGTTGTTGGCTTTTGACGACTTGGCACAAGCGAAGCCTTGACCAGCTGGTTGGGACTGCACCAAGTGCAATTTTGCTCACTCTCCTCCTAAATTCCGTCAGGAAGGAAGGTTGTAGGACCCAGAGGTGTGAAGTATGAATGCGATACCTTGGAAATTAGGTACGTTTGGATTTTTCAACTTGGCCAGCATCCCATCTCCCTGCCACTGGTGCCCGCAGAGTGCACAGGCTTCTGCGTGCAAGTGGCCTTAATGCTGAGAGACTTGGACTAAGAGCAACCCCTTAAGAGCAGCATCAGTCCAGTTCCGTTAGCTCAGCTGCACAGAGGTGTCTGGCTCTGCTGCGAGGCCACAGGATGCTGGTTTTGTGGCTGCTCTGTTCCTGCAGACTACTTGGAAACTTTTAACCTTTAATTTCAGATGTGTTCTTTTTAATATACAACTTTATCCCCAGCATCAGCCGAAGGATTAGAGGCTGGTTTGTCTTTCCCTCTGCAATCAATCTGTGACTTCAGTGTGCATATTAGTTCTTTTAATGGCTTCTTTATTAGTTCATTATTGCGTGATCCCCAGGCATGGCAGGACTCGACACGTTTGTTTTCCAAGCAAAGTTCAGCTGAGGGACTTCACCTCATCCCCCTGAAGTCAGCAGGAGAATGGAGAGGGTTTGGCTGGCTTTACGCCACCGCAGCATCGCTTAGAAAGCAGAAGGAAGGGAGTGAAGTTTTCTTCTCCCCAGATGTTAAAGGAGTGATAGGAATGGAAAATATGAAGAAACAGTACAGTATCCTGGAATACGTAAGGAGAAAACATGGTGCGTGAGTGTGTGCACGCTTTGGTGTGGTGCTACTTTTTCCTTTTCCCCCCCTTTTTCTCTCTTGTTGCTTCAAGCGAGTATTTGGTTGTCCAGTGACCTATAACAAGATTTAATAGCTTCAGGGTAGCTGTATTGCATTTGGACTGATTCCATCCTTCTGTTGTAATAAATGTCTGCTTTACAGTGAGCTCTTAAATTCTATAAGTGACGTCAAATTGCATCTAATAATGGAAAAAATCAAGTAGTTTAGATGTGACTTGTTTGCTCTGTGTCTGTCTTTTCGAGCTGTATTTTATCCTCAGCCTGCTGCAGTGTTACCTGCATTTGAGATAGCTTTTGAGTTTGCCCTGAGGTTTACACCCGAGGAAAATCGATTTCCACATGTGCTTGCATTTTCCACGTCCCCCCTTCCTGTTCCTCTGCCCGTGCTGTAGGCTGTGGCCAGGCTCCGCGGCCGCCCTCGGCGGCCCGCTCAGCCGCTCCAGCGCTGCCAGGACCGTCTCATGGTTTTGCAGTATGGGTAAAGAAGTGTTCGTTAGCTGCGGATTCACTGCCAGGTGGGATCTAAGCTCAGTCGTGAGACCTGGCTGTGGAGGCGTTTGCATGAAAACTTCTGTTTGAAGAAGCCGGGGCAGGTTAGATGTGTGGCGAAGATGTTCCGTTACAAAGAACAGTCCTCACTGGCACAGCAGCTCAGAGCAGCGAGCGGCTGAACTGTGCACTTTTAAGGAGCTTTAACTTTTGATTACTTATTTCCACTCCCAAGGCACAATGAGCTCTTAAATCTGCTGAGCTGTCAGTCAGCAGGTACAACTTGCGCTACGAAAACCGAAAGCTGCTGATTTTAGAGAGCTCGTTCTGTCTCCAGCACGTGTGTGTGTGAGAGGGTTTTGAGTTGAGTGTTTTGGCGCCTAATGCCAGCCACAAAGTTACTAAATAGAGATACTGGGGTGTGGGGGTGTGTTAACCTTTTGATGTGAACATTGCTTCAAACAGCCCCACCGGAGAGATTGTTTCAATAGGTTTGGGAGGGGAGAGGAAGGAATGGTAAAATACAAGTGCTCATATTCATCTGCTTGGAAGACTTTGTTTTCCCCTTCGCCTTTACGTGGTGGTAGTCATTTGTGTGAGTGGAGGAGACGGCTGTGCTCAGCTGTCTTGTGCTAGGCGTCATGCCTTCACTTCTCCGTCCTGCAGCGCTCCCCAGTGAGATGGCCGCAGGATGTGGGCAGCCCAGTTAGGAGGCCGTGCTGGTCCGTGTGGTGGGGGATCCGTGATGGCAGGCTGCGTGTGCAGTGTCAGGCAGGGTTGGGGAGGGTTCAAGACCGATGTTTTGCCGTTGCTGATGGAGATTGTCTCCTGAGAGTCAGGGACGCCATGGACAAAGGGATCAGAGTGACAGCTAAAGGGAACGGTCTCTGCAGCAGTGATGCTCCGGATAAAGCTGAGCAAGACTGCTTTGGGGCCAGGAGGGAGAGTGCCGCATTAATCAAGGTGCGAGTGTTGAGGCTGCCTTTAAAACATGCTGACTTAGGTCCTAGGAATCTATTCCCCATTTATGCTGCTTCTTTTAACAGCAAAAATAAATCCAAGTGCTGGATGTGTGGAACACTTTCAGTTGTGGGAGGGCACTGTATCCTCCGTCAGGGAGCTCTGCAGGAGAGGCAGGGTGGCCGGGCTGCTAAGCCTGCTGTTGCTTCCCAAAGTCCAAGATACTCTTCGGACCCATGCTGACACCTCTTTGATATCGTTTTCTTCAAGGAGGCACCTTCTTGGGGATAACAGAGATGTAGAGAATCTAAAGAAAGTCTTTAGGGAGGTAGGTGAAGTTCCCAGGTAATGCCTTTGCTCATCCTTCTGCCATTACGTGTTTGGTTTGGTTCACGTACGCTTGTTTCTGTTAATTATTTTTTCATTTCACAGTTATGTAAAAATATCGAAAGGGAAATTATTCAGTAGCTGAGTCAAGAGTATTGAACTTTAGCTCATGAGTGTGGTGATCTTTCTCAATTTCGAAAGACAGCACAGCCCTGAACAGGCAGGGCTTGATAAGAACCCGAGACCTGGGGCTGGTGCC
>NW_010417916.1:65000-66851 GCF_000710305.1 Buceros rhinoceros silvestris | reverse complement strand
CCCTGAACAGGGCAGGGCTGGAGAGGACCCCGAGCCCTGGGGCTGGTGCCTGCCTCTGCTACTGGCTGCTGTGCAACCCTCCACGATGGGTTTCTCCTTCCTAGAACGAGTCTTTTAGCTTCATAACAGCGTAAAATGAAACTCTCGCGTGAGGCCAGGCAAGGCTCATTATAGTTGCTTTCTATCTAGGGCTTTTTCTTCCCTGTTGAAAATGGGAAGCTGTGGCACAGGGTGGGTTGTTGCTGCTGCCGTGGCGTAGGTTGTTCCAGCCCTAAAAAGCCCGTGCTCAGCAACCCGGCCGCAGAAGGCGTGGGCTGGTCAAAGATGAGTTGAGGTGGCAGCTAGGAGAGCTGTAACAGCACGGCTGGGAACAGGGCACTGACAGCCCTTTCGTAGCCTGACCCCGCTGGTGTGAGCGGTGCTCTGGCACCGGTTCTCTCACACAGCCGAGGAGCCGGGGGGTTTGCCATAATACTGCTTCCATACCCTTCAGGGCCAGGCTGTGAAGCCTGGCCAGAGTTTGGCCTCCAGGATTCCAGTAGCTCAGTTTAAACACCCTTCATGCACTAACTCTTACTCCTTAATTACAAGCCGTCGGCTGTCACCGGTCCTCTGCCACCTCGTTTAGTCACAGGGAGGCTGGCCCTGATGCTCCTGAAGCGACAACCCCAAACACCAAGTCCATTGGTTAAATGGAGAAATTTTGCTGGTTCTCTTGATCTGTTCAGCTTGTGCTGATCCCGATAGTTCCTCCTGCTATAAAGAAAGGTCACTTTCTTAAAAAGTTTGTGAGGGAAACCATTAAAATTGGAGGAAAATGCAGCACACCGTGCGTTAGCCTTCAGACAGCCTGAAGCAATAACTCCGAGGTGGACCTGACTCATCGCAGCAGGATATTGACTCTGGAGCGTAATTATGATGCCTTGAGAACCTGATTTTAAAATAATTGAGGTATAAAATTATGCGCCTGGCTTTCACGGTTACTACAGCTCTGTGTATAAATTGAATAACGGCCGGGACAAATGTGCCACTTGGCGATAGCAGAAATAGCAGCGAGTCTGGAAATGTCCTGCGTCACCATTGTTTTCCGCTTGCTGAGAGAAAGCGTCTGCAAGCCGAGTTGTGCAAACAGCCTTGGGCTGCCGCTGGTCCTGCTTGTGCAGCCACAGGGGTTTGGCAAACCCACAGAAAGCCCATCTTGGTGCTCGGCGGCTGGACAGCTGAACTCCAGCCTGCCGACAAAGCGCCGTCTGCTCGCTGATCCCGGCACGGTGAGCATCTCTGTTACACACCTCTGGCTGCTTGCAGCCGTGGGCTGGTTGTGCCTGAGTGCCAGGGATGCAGCTGGTGTTTGGACACCCATTTTCCAAAGCTGTGTGGTGGCTCCCTTGCTTCCAGAAGGATGCTGTCATTCTCCCTTCTCCTTCTCCTCTCATCTCCCTGTAGCAGCCATCACGTCTGCAGACAAACTTCTGTGTGTTCTTTGAAGAATGCGGTAAGCAGTCTTGGTGAGCTTTATTCTCCAAAGTCCCAAAACTTTGGAAGGAGGCTACTGGCAGTGAGTTATCTAAAAGGGTGATTTTTGTCACCTCTGTCCCACCTGGCATGGTGTTCCAAGATCTGGTGAAAACCCACATTTACCTTTCATGGTTTCTCACCTGGGCTCCCCTGATCTTGAAGGGTTAGGGCAGGTTAGTTTCAGCTCAAAGGTGGCCCAAGCTGCAAACTTACCTTGATAACTTTTTTCTTTTTAACCAGCCTAGCTTAAAGAAAAGAAAAAAAGCCAAACAAGTCAGGCGTGGTCTCTTGGGCCTCCTTTGGGGTCAGGCTGCTGATCCCAGGTACCTTTTC
>NW_010417916.1:62135-64907 GCF_000710305.1 Buceros rhinoceros silvestris | reverse complement strand
CCTGCTGACCTCCTCAGTTTGAGGTTGCAGTCCTGTTCTTGCTACTGCCGAGTGTGTTTCCAGGGTTATTTCCTCCCCAGCAGTAGCTGGAGTGGGCAGCTGCCGGAGGAGTTTTTGGGAGTATCACCTTTCCAAAGGGCACATCATCAGGACCTGCAGGCTGACCCGAAACCCTGCTTTTAAACATTTACCACAGGGAAGGAGAAATCTGAAGGGAAACTCTACAGCTCAACCTCAGCTCTGGTAAAATCTGGAAGCTGGAGCAGGAGCTGCTGTTGTGGCCAGATGTGCTCCACACGCCAGGCTCTTGGAGGCCACTGCTGGTGGCTGAAATGGTTGGATTTTTTAGTCTGTATCTCAATAAGCCCTCTTGTGTCTGGGCCATCTGAATTATTCCCTGCCTGGCACCTCATTATAAACCCAGGTTTTCCATCTTGGTACTGGTTTCCTGCCATTTTCTTGATTTTAAGGGTCTATTTTTTTTATTCATCTCTTCCAATTGATAGAAATATCCTGGTTTCAGCAAGCAGCAAAGGCAGACGTGACTGATTTCCTTCTGGTGGGAGGAGAATCACGTTCAGTGCACTGGGGAGCAGGGTGGGGGGGAACTTTTAAATCTAATTTCCGAAGATCTCAAAAGCACGACCAGCTGCTGAGTCTTCCACTGCCGTTAGCTCCAACAAGGTGGGATCCGAGCATCGTCCTGTCCCGATGCAGATCTGGGACGAGGGCCTGAGATCCGTCCGCTTGTGGGTGCTGTTGATCTTGGCCATGACATTAATTAAACCCCACCTAATGAGAGTTTCTCTACCTGTTCTGGAGGATTAGTTTGATGGAGGGAATGGGGCACGTGCATGTGGATTCTGTGCACGGGCATGGCAGTGTCGGGAATCACAGTCTTCCCGGAATTACTCTCTACAGGGTTTACCATGGCAAAAAGTCTTTTTTATTCCTCTCCTCCACGCACACAGATTGCTCTGACAGCAATAAAGTGAAGTGGAGAATTGAATTTGAAAACAAATTGGTTTGGTGATGCAGCACCAGAGAGTTGGCTGTTCCAGGAGGGTCGGTCTGGGGTGGATTGGCTTTGCTGCCCGCTTAGAACTGCGGCAGTCGGAGGACAGCGAGCTAACAGCACCGCGGCGCGGGGTGAAACCCTTCGGCAGGGATGCGATGAGCAGCGCGTGCCCCTGCGGAACTCGGTGGTGGGTCAGCTCTGGAGCGAGGCGATGTTGCAGTGCCCTCGCAGTGCTGCGCAGATTAGAAGCCAGTAGATCTGGCTTCTAAATACTGAGTTTTGTCCCTTGCTGCTCTGTGACCGTGGGCATGTTTTAATGTCGCTAAACCGTGTGAAAGGTTGGTGAAGTGCTCTGCAAACACCGAGTAGCGCGGAGACTCGTTGATAGTGGTATGGTTTCCTGGTTCCCAGACCGCGGTTTAATCCGCTAGATAAGTTGGTTGGTGATTGATATTTTTTTTTACATTGCAGTTTGATCTTTGGCTGTATTCTTACACGGCGGGGTGTAAAAATGAGCCTGGCATCAACCTCAGTGGCGGGAGGATTTTTCCTGTGGGCTACTTTGGGGGCAGAAGAGAAGGGACCCTACCATGGCAGTAGAATAAAGCAGGGAAGAAAAGCACATTTCTGCTCTCTTTCTGGATAGAATCCAAATTATTTTCTTCATCGTGGTGTTACCATGGGGCGAGAAAGTCTGATTATTGCCTTTTCTTGCTGCTGAATGCACATGAGAGGATAGAGCTGATACCTTTGAGTGGATGCCTCTCCAGCGTGGTGTTGACACTGTTCAGATACTTCATTGTCAGGCAACACAAGGTCCACCCCTTCATTTCGAGCTGTTGTCACATCTCTTCCACGGAGATGCTATTGCATATGAAAGTCTGATTGATAGGGTGGCAGAGGTCAGGAGGGTAATAGCTCTGATGGCATCCCCTGAAGCAAATCAAAATTCTTCTAAAAGATTCTGTTTGGTTTGATACCAAGGGTCTAGTAGCACTCCAGGGATTCTTCTCTCTACTATTAAGCTTATAGTTATTACAGAAATTAATGTTTGCCTGTTGTGTTTGTTTATTTTTCCTGATAGGATATTCTGCAATAAGGATGGAAAATAACTGCTTCTCTTTTTTTTTTTTTCTTTCTCTCTCTGTTTCAGGCATCCTCAATGCATTTGCTTGCTGTTATTTAAGAAGCCTGTACTAAAATCTTCTGGACTGTGTTTCTGAGTGAACAAAAGATTTTTGGTATTCAAAATGCTCATAAAGGAATATCGTATTCCTCTGCCAATGAGCGTGGAAGAATACCGAATTGCGCAGCTCTACATGATACAGGTCAGTAACATCTCAGCCCGTGCCGATGGCTTTGTGTGGAGAAGTGGAGTGTTGCTGCAGAATCGGATGTTTTAAATTTGAGGTTCGTGTATATAAAGCAGGGGGGGAAAGTAAAACAAACTCCGGTTTCTGGCTTGCCTGCTCTTGTCCTTACATTAGAGAAGCTCTGATTGACCTAGCTGGGGAGCAGCGGCGCACGGGTAGGCTGTTCGGGAGGAGAGCAGCGCGGAGCTGCAGCGGGTGGGTGGTGCCTACCTGGAAGTGGCCGAGCTGTAGGGCTTAAGCAGCCACTGTTTCCCAGTTGGGTTGTGGTTACTGGTCATGCCAGTTCCAGCTGCAAGCCAAAGGCTCGTGCTGTTCTGTTAGGAAGAGACAGTCTAGTGTGCATCTGAGCGGGTAAACCAAAGGCATAACTTTGAATTGGGG
>NW_010417916.1:61397-62006 GCF_000710305.1 Buceros rhinoceros silvestris | reverse complement strand
GGGGGGGCAGGGGGGGATGGGCAAAAAATCTAGCTGTAATGTTTCTTTGCTAATGTACCGCTATGAAACAGATCCTAATCAGTTTAGGCATAAAACTTAGATTATTTTTGATAGGCTTCTGAATACTGATGGGAATTTTTGTTGAATTCCCTGTCTTCAATAAAGCAGTTAATTAAAATGTTGGGTTTTTTGTAATTCAAATCCTCTGTGCCCATATTCTCCCAGTGTTTGAAATTCAACCAGGGGCGTTTTTAAAAGGAAATGAATCTGAAGTGTTCTTTCATTGTCCCATGCTTTAAATAAAATTTAATTTTGCTCATCCAGCAAAACACACGTCTTATACTGAGTTTGCAGTAGAACTCTGCTTTCTGTGGCAGGATTAAGTGATGCTAGAAAAATCTGCTTTGGCATTAAATTTAAAATTAATTAAGGAAAAACCCAAACCCCCCAAAACAGAGGACATTTTCCTAGATTTCGACATCCTCCAGATGAAAGTTTTCCGAAAGGATCTTCTCACCTGAGGGGTGAAGCAACTGGCCTGTGCAGCTGCCTCTGGGAACCCTTTCTGTGGAAGCAGTGCCTCAGCGTCGGGGGGGGGGGGAGCTCAGA
>NW_010417916.1:59958-61359 GCF_000710305.1 Buceros rhinoceros silvestris | reverse complement strand
TGACGCTGGGACCCCTTGCTGTGGAAGCAGTGCCTCAGCGTCGGTTGGGCGGGATGCTCAGATCCCGGCTGTGGCACTGCTGTCACCTTTCGAAGACGGTTTCACGGAGGTTTTTGCTTTGCAATGGAAGGTCCTTCCATCCCCTTTCACGAGAGAACAGCTCCTCCTCCTTGAAAGTGTTAACAAAAATTTCCACCAGATTTGATGGAAGCAGCATCGTGCCCCAGTAGCGAAGGATCCTTCCATTAACTGGGACAGGCTGTGCTCATATTTACTGCGTTTTTTGGACGGGAGAATTAAAATCGCGCAGTATGTAATCCAGCATCTCTGCTGGTTCTCTGCGCCACTAGGCGGGCGAGACATGCAATAAATCATTGTGAGCGTGCCCGTGTTGGCCTGGAATTCCTCTGATACTTAAAAGTTTTCCAGGCTGCTGTATAAAGCTGTGAAAGTGGAAGTGAGTTGCCTGCTGCTTTGCTTTTTATTTATTTAATTTAAGGGTGGAGGAAAGGGAGCAACAAGTCTCTTAAATGTTGCTCACTGCTTCTGAAATATTATGTGCAGAGGCAGTGGTTGCAGTACTTTAAGTAGCACTTAAATTCTTCTATAAATAAGTTAATTTTACATTACAGGGAAGGGCTTAATGTTCCCTTGACTTGCTTGAAGCCTGGCAGATCTGAACGGAGTTGCTTTTCTCTATTAAATTTTAGACTCCCGATATCCCTGTTTTCACGGGAAACCTCTCCCGAAGTGTTTTCGATGACTTCAGGTTGGGAGCCCTTGCTGCATTCGCTGCAGAGCAGTTAGCTCTTCGCTTTTCCATGTGCACAAGGGGTTTTGTTTTGGGGTTTTTTTTGTATCATTGCTGAGTTTTTGTCCTTTCTGTGTGTGTTTAGGGAACTCACCTTTCTCTGTGTTTCCCCCTCACCCCAGAAACAACACAGACTCTAATGTTAAGTTTCTATCTCATAAAACCTCGTGTTCCAAGATCCGAATGCGTTTGTCAGAATGATCAGTGTGTTATTAGCCAAAGCTGGTCCATTTAGCATCTCAGTACCATTCGTTACTGCTGTTCCGTATGCCGTGAGGCTCTGAGAGACCATTGCCCCTATGACCGCTACGCAAGACGAGAGAGTTGCCCTTGTTATTACACCTTATTTTGATACCAGTGTGCGTACTGACTATCTCTGCTGTAAATAAGTCTGGTCCTCGTTTTCTCCACATAGTTTTCACTGAGTACTTGTGACCTTCCTCCAAAGATAGCGGACTTCAAAAATATTCTGCTGGACCTAGTGATTGCTGCTTCAGGATGAGATTTATTTCAAGATGCTGCATCATCCGTATAAATTAATGACATTACTACTTGTCATTCAGCACTTCAAGGGTCCACGATGGCGATCT
>NW_010417916.1:46788-59820 GCF_000710305.1 Buceros rhinoceros silvestris | reverse complement strand
GCTGAACTTGGGCTGGATCCTGGCAGTGAGGGCTCTTCTCATCTTCTAACATGAGCCTCTCTCGTACAGCCCCCAGGGCTTCGCACTTACTGCCTTCCCTGAAAAATCAGAGCGTGTTTCCAAGCATCTGTGGTGTGCTGTACTCCCCTGGCGTGGCTGCTGATGGAGTACCCCGAGTCCCTTCCCTCCTTTCCAAAGGATCACGATTTCTCCATCATCTCAGTCTCCAGACCCCTGCCTGTCCTGTTTTCCCCTTCGTTTGTGTGTAGCTCTCAGGCAGCGCCTTTGAGAATAGACTGAAAAGGCACTCTTGGTGGTGGTAATTCCTGAGGTCCCGTCCTGATACCTGCATGCAAAGCCACGTCCCTTAAACTGCTGGCTACGCTTGGCAATCGGCAGCAGGCTCAGCAGATGGTGAAAGATTGAGTGGGGGAAAACAAACTAACCCTTCATCTCTGGACACTGGAGAACTGGGTGGCTGATTATTTTTGTTTCGTTTGCAGATGCCTTGGCCATCTGGACAGACAGACATATACACTTTAACTTTAAAAGCAGGTGACACTGCTGACAGCTCTGGAGACCCCGAAGATTCACAGGTCTAAAAGCAAAAGCCTGGTTTGAAGCTTTTCCACCAGTTTCTATGCTGCAGTATTAAAAACCTATTTGGGAGAACATACAGAAATAGCAAACATCTTTTCTGCATTTATTGTTTTCTTGTTTTGAAGTCATTGTCCTGGAACAGTTCTTAAACTGGCTGTTACTCCATACCTGGCGAAAACCAGATTGATTTTCGAGTAGCGAACTGGGTTGCCTTAACAGTTCACATGTGCTCTCTTTCTCTGACAAAACTGAGTGAAGCTGAGGTAATGTTATAACGTAAAAATGATTTTAAACCTCAGATTTTTTCTGGTCTTAATATGGGATGCAGCACTGACAATCCTACTGAGCTTGTGGCTGTCAAAAATCCTTTCCCCTTCTCTAGTTTTTTATTCTTAGGGAACAAAATTCCTGATGTGTGTGGACAAAGTCTTGATGCTGACCCAGATTAGGTTCTTACTTTTTCAAATACCTGAAGGCAGGTAATGAATTAGGTGTTAGGAAAACCACGGGGTTTTCTTTAGGCCAGTCCTCCAGTATTTTGACATAGAGCCTATCGTTAGTCTATAATTGCCCTGGGTTCCTGAAGTCTAAGGGATGTTTCTAAAATCTAAGGGAAGATTCTGATCTTTGGATTGGAATTGATCCGAAACACCCTGAGTTGAAATTTCATCTCTGACTCATAACACAATAATGGGCAACTTGCTTTACCTCCCTTTAAACCAGGGACAGCAATTCTCACAGGCTATTCTGCGGAATAGTTAATGCAGTGAAAAATCTGTTTAAAGTCAGGGAAGGAAACGCTCAAGGTAAGGTGAAGTACTGAGTAGTAGACGTTTGAAAGACGGAGCATGTGGGGTAAACAAATCGGAGGTATCTCCATAGTAAAATGATTCCTAATTCATGCGCCTCTGGCACATCCCGCCCTGGCTCCGCAGGAATGTGCCTGGGTGCCTTTGTAAGGCAGAATGATTAATGAGGGGCCATGACAATGGTTCTCCTAATGCTGTAAATTATTTATAGTCCTGCACAATTGATTGTCCCCAAAATATCCTGGGTTTGTACAAACAGCTTCATTAATATCTAGAGCTGATTCCAAAGAGCGCAGTGCATACAGCGTTGTGCAAATTGATGCTGCTCTGTCTTGCGAGAGTCTGCTGCTGACGACCCGCCCTGCCTTTAACTTGTAGGGCTTTTTTTAGGAACGTGTTTCTGCTGGCTGGGAGCCTTGCAGGAGTTGCGGCTGGAGGTTCTTGCAGCCTGGGTGCTGTGCAAAGGACTGACCCTCACCTCAGACAGCTCTTAGGAGAGAGAAGGGGGATCAGGAACAGACCCGGGATCTCCAGGATGCTAACGTGTCTCCTGTCAGAAAGCAGATCCTGGCTTCTCTCTTCCAGGAAGACCCTCTATGAGTGACATCTTTCTCCTTGTGTGCTTAGTATGTCCTTGGAGGCAGCATTACAGAGTGACTGCAGCATGGGACGAAAGGCCAGTAACTCCTGTGCCATTGTCCTAACTCTTGCTTGGTAAACGTGCAACGTCCGTGCTGCAGGGAGGGAGGTGGCAGCTCCTCGCAGAGCTGGGAAGGACCCAAAGGAGAACCCTCCTGGAGACTGCAGCTGTGCAGCGCTAGGTTGGGACAACAGATGCTAAATACTTTATAGTTACTCTCAAAATCATCTGCCTGCTAAGCTAATGTGTTTGGATATCCTCAACAAACGGGAAGGGCGAAATGTGCTTGGCTGTGCTGGTGGCGTACACTGAACAGTAGGAACACTTGTCTTTAATAAAGCCATTGGTGAGGAACGGATTTCTTTCCCTCTCCTCAGGGTTTTGGGTCATTCCTATGTGTACACTGCAACGAGGCTTGGAGTCACAGTGCTGTTGTACAGCCTCGTGTTCTGATCGTTGTCTCGTTGACTTAAACTAACCTTCCTTTACTGAAGTGTTTCACTGACCCTTCAAGTATTACTATTTTTTTAACAGCACTAATTGGATTATAATAATTTTCATGGGTGAAGGATGCCTGTTAGAGCACAAAGGGCCCAGGGAAGCCTCAGCTGTGGGCACTAGGGTTCCTGGTGACATCACTTGGTTTGCTGTTAACAGTAATGGTTTGTGTGCAGTGCTGCAGCCTGCATGAAGATGGGCTGAACTAAGCCCAGTGGATTGCTGATGCAGCCCCATTGCATCGAAACAGACGTTGCCGTTTCAAGTTGCCTGCATTCATAACGTGGTGCACATGGTGTAAACAAAACCAGGGTCCTCTGGTGTCCGCAGCTTCAGGAAGGGCAGGAATAGTGGAGAGAGTGGGAAAGCCCGTTGCAGTTAGACTTGGTTCCCCGTTAAGGTAGTGCCAGCTTAACTGTGCACGGTGCGATCTGGTAACCCTTGTCTTTGTCTTTAAGTAACAAGAACAAACTCACAAGCCCCTCACTGTCCACCAGCAGTTTTGTTGTTGAAGGACTCTCTGTCCCACTTGACGTGGGTTGTTTCTGATCTGTACTTTACGAAGTGCAGGCTCAGAAGTACTGTTATAAACCCATCCCAGGGAGAACAGGGTTCCCAGCTCCTGCCTGCCATTAGTGTCTTTCCAGTATAACCACCAAGACTGTGCTCAGCTCCTGCAAAACAGGAGTAGAGAAGCTTCCCTGTCTGAGAACTGGTTTGCTGTGTTCTGGTAGCGGTCCCTCCTCAAGCCCACGTGAGGAGAACTGCCGTGATATGGTTAGGATGCTGAAATGGGGCTCGGAAGATCTGGGTGCTAGGGGTAGCCTTGCCAGGAGCTGTGTCTTCAGGTTACTTTCTCTCTCTTCTAAGTGGTGCTCCCTTCTCGATTCCATCGCCTCTGACATGAGAGGACTCCGCTATTCTGGCTGTGGCACAGAAGCCTTCGGCAGCAAGAAGTGGTGTGTGCTGTTCTCCTTCAGCACTCTGCTGCATTAATAACAGCAAGAGTGATTTTTATTTTTAATTTAATTCGTGTAACTTCCTGTTTGCTCTTAGAACATGTTATGCACTGATAAAATTATGTTGGTTTTGATCTGACCAGACAGTCTCCTTCTTGGGCTTCTGTAAGAGTGGGATAGTACCATCTCCTCCACTCCCTTCATTCACACAAAAAAGCCTTTTCTCAGTTATCACCGTGATTATGGTGATGTGATGTTAACTGAGCGTTCAAGGTCTTTGACACACACACATTTGAAAAGAAAAACATAACAAAACCCAGCCAGAGAAGTGTGATTCTGCTCTACTCTTAGGGTAAACCAACATTTTGTTTTCTAGTCCCAGGACGTGATTTTTGATTACCGGCAGTAAATGGTGACCGTGAACGGTGCCTGCTCTATCAGATACCTGTATCAGCAGGCAGGAGTTGCCGGTGGTGAAAGCAGATTGCTCGTAATGAATTAGATGTCAGTTCAAATGCTCAGAAAGGAGTGGTTAACAGAACCCAGGGCTGAGTCATGCCGCAGCAAGAGGCAGCCGAAGATGGAGCGGATGGTCCCATGTGCGTGCTCATCGCGGCTCTGCATGATAGCCAGGTACAAAAAGCCTGTACTGGGAACGCGCGTCAAGAACAAACCATGCATTAGTTTCAGGACCTTTTGGTATTTTCCAGGATCTCTATCATTGGCTTTTTGGGTTTAGGTGCTGCTTAATTCTGCCTTACATCAGCCATGGCTGAAACTGCCCATCTGTCGTCCTGCTGTTTTATTTGTGGATTTTGAATGCCAGTATCGCCTCAATACGCCCAGATATGTGGCTGAGGCTTGCAGGCTGCATTGCTTATGCCCTTTCCAGCGTTTCTGTACAAGGCTATCCCACGTACCGCACCAGGCGTGGTCTAACTGGTGCCGCCTTAGTACACGCACCTTCTGCTCTTGCACAGTGCCTGCAGGTAGGAGATGATGACGGCTGGTAGGCAGCTGCTTGGAGCACAGCGAGGAGGCAGTTAGTGACAGGAAGGTGACGCTTTGGAAAATCAATTAGAAGAGCGAAATCCTTATCCACCTAAGTGATGTCTAACTGGAGATAGCTGGGAATGTTTTCCCCTTAACGTGTGGAAGAGATTGAAAACAAGTAGTTTATTCCTCTCCCAGCCTAAGTCTTGTTACTCAAGGGGTGCCTTTGGTACTTCCTTTCTAAATCTGAACAGGAAAAAAAGAAAAGAGCTGATTAGTGAAACCAGGTCTTGAAAGTTGTCCTGCAATGGCAGGAGTCATCCATCCTAAGCAGCTTCAGACATTTTTGTCTGGTGGATTGCGTGAGGCAATTCAGGTTTTCTCTGGTTCCCAAAGGACAGGCCTGTTTCTGGGGACTTATTTGACATTTGCGGTGACCTTGGCATTCAAAACAATAAAAAAATTTAGTAATTGGCCATAGAGGATGTTTTCTTAGCCTCTCTTGCCACAGCAATATGAGCAAGTATGTTAGCAGGATCCCCTGGGGAGTATTTGCTGTCATGTTCTTGTTTAGTGGTCACATAGATGCCTTTGCTGCCGTTGTTAACTGAAACCATCAACCAGCTGTAAACTTCTTGTATCCATATCTGTGTCTAAATGGGATTACAAAAATCCCAAGACTTCAGTGTTATTTTAATGGATTCTCCCAGAAGAATTTGTCTGGACAATCAAAATAACCTGTTGTCAGATGGGAGCTGGAGGAAAAAAGCAAAAAACAACCCCCCAAAAGATCATCTGGTTATTGTTTCCAGACAGTGATTTGAGTCTTCGTGATTCATGGCTGTTAGGTCTACCCAGTGTAGTGCTGCCAGTCTTCATAATCCAAATAATTTCCAATCAAAACTCCCATGGGTCATCGAAGCAGGCTCCTGGTACTGTGTAAATACATTGCTGTAGTACACCAAGAAACTTCATCGTGAAACCAAAGCTTGTCAACCTTTTGTAATCACTATCCAGCGTATTTGCGTTGAGGGGTTGAACCGTAGACGATCGTCAGTGGTAAGCAAGGTAAGATTATCGCTAGAATCTATAATCTATTTTTAAAAGCTGGAACGGTGCCTGGGTCGCCCATTATCACCATGCGACCTCCCCTGTCTTTACGGGTCTCTGCAGTACTGTTGCAGTACTGCTCAAAGCAGTAGGTTACAATGAAGAAATCTTCGGGAGAAACTCGAGTTCTGAGCCGTTTGCGGCGCTGCCATCGCCTTTGTGGGGACTCGCTGGGTATGTGCCTGAGCCTGGGCTTTGCTCTGGGCTGAAACATGAAGGAGAAGGACTCTGCTGGCATTGGATAATGATTCTTCTTGCTGTTCTAAGTTGCCAAAAGCAAAACACTAGGAGGCAAGTTTAATTTCCACAGCCTGACTTTTGTATTTCTCCAGCTGATACGACAAGGCATGTCTCAGCTGTTGTATCTTGTCCTGTGGATGCTCTTCCTCCAGCTGTAGGGAGACTCTTCAAGTTGTGGGGTTTCTGTTGCCATCAGCCGTCATTCCTTTACTGAGCTGTACACCGTAGAAAAAGGTATGAGTTGCATTAGTCAGCTGTGCCAGGTTGTTTTCTGGGGTGAGGCGTTGAGATGCGCTCCGTGTTGTCAGCTGATGGCGAGGCACGTTTCAGACTGGGAAAGGGGACGGAATATCTGAACCGATCAACCTGTCTTTGCTAGGGGAAGCCTTTGTTTACAGCCGCTTGTCTCCTGTTGAGAAGGGCAGATGATAAATGGGGTTAGGCTAGCCCAGAGTTTAGATGACATTCATGGGAATTATTCATCTGTGATTGTTGCGGTGAGGTCATGTGCTGTGTCCTGTGCTCTGCTGCTGTGCCAAGAGATTTATTTTCGTCGAGGCCTTTAAGTAACTGGCATTCTTGCTAATCATGGTGCATCTGCTTCTCTGGGTTCCCTGTTATGAGTAATTTAATGCTATTACTTTAGCTAGAAGGGATCTGTGTCACCATCTGTCCTGTAGAGTTATTGATGAGGCTGCGCAGAGGAGAGGGACTTCTAGAGGGATGACTGGATTTCCTCTTGTGATACGGGATAAAGGTGGTTAACTGCGGTTACAGCATAGACAACTTGCATACGGAAGCTGTTAGCTACTCTTTGATTTTGTTGGGGACCGTTCCTCAGATATTTGGGTGGAGGGAAGATCCTGTTGTCAGCAAGTGCTACCAACCCAGGTGATCTGCTAAGTAACGCCTCTGCTCCTCAGAGGGACAGGGGTCTGTGAGGCTGAAACCTCAGGACTGCCCCCTGAATGCCTGCACATCCACCACTCCCAGCAGGCAGATGCTTCTCTAGCCAAGTGCTTTCCTTATCGACGGTTATTTTTTAATCATTGTTTACAGACTGCTTCCTTGTACAAGTCCTCTCCGTGCTGTCGCTGAGTCACAGCAGACACGAAGGGGCTCCGTGGTTGCAAAGCAAATTGCTCTTCGCTTCCAGGAGCGGGGCTCTGTCACAGTGCCGCTTAGCCCGGTGTCATCCTGGTTTCTCGAGTGCGTGTGGCTCGTCTTTATTTCTATTGTCTGAGAAATGCATCTTCTCTTTGTCTTTGCGACGGGTCAGTAATTGGACTGTTCGCCATCGCATGACGGTTTTGGTCCTTCCTGACCTCGCTGCGGCTTGTTGCCTTCTCAGGTTAACTACGAAGCATGAGAGCGTGCAGGGTTGGGCAGCAGCTTTGGGCGGGTTTATCGCAGGGAGGTTTTTTTGATGGTACTCTCCTTCCCAGGGCTAAATTATGTTGTGTTTTGAGTGTAAATTGGTCTGACTCAAAGGTCTGGGCTCAGAGGTTAGTTTGGGATATAAACATTGCAGCTCAGATTTTTTTTTTTTTTTTTTTTTTTATTCAAAATTTAAGCAATTTAGGTTTTTTGGGGTATAAAAATTTTCGCTCAAATTTTTTTTTTTTTTTTTTTTTTGTCATGCAGATATGAAGCACTTTACACTCATCTAAGAAAGTGTTCTTGCTGTCCCTTGTCATATCTTATGTAGATAAGTGATGAGGAGGAGGAAAAATTTGGTGGGTGAAAGAGGCTGTGGGCTGGAGTTGGTCATCTGGAAAGGCTGAAAGAGGAAGCATGCCCTGGTTCACGGTCTTCTGCAGGTGCATAAAATTGAATAAAATACCCAGAAGTTGGAAGTGGGACATGAGCTGTCTTCCACAAAGAGTCTCAGTTAATTGGAGGTTTTCTCCCTTCCCTCACAAGGTGTTGAGGCCGTAACAACGTGCTGCCCATCACACCTCCCGCAGTCAGACAGCTCTGAGAAGCTCAGCGTTAGCTTTACCAGGTCGTGTGGAAGAGCTGCTTGTGGAAGTATTCGTGAAAACAAAAAGCTGGATGGTATTGCAGGGTCACCAGAGCGCAGGATGCGAACCAGGCAGCTCATCTTCACGTGGAGAGATTTATGTCCAAACTGGCTAAATGGGAGAAAGAGAAGTGGAGAGTGTTAGTGTTCTCTGTACACGTCTGGGCTAGCACAACTGCTGATCTTCAGACTAGAAAGGTATGAGCAGCGGTCCTCCTGGCTTTGATAGAAGGAAATACATATTGCAGGAGAGTTCCCTGGCTGCTGCTGCTATGTTTGATGGAAGCTAAAGTCAGAATTGGCAGCACAAGACCTTCAGACTTAAGGTCATGGAAGCAGCTGGCCCCTTGCGAGGTCCTCTGAAGAGCTTCAGGAGGTGGAGAGCTGTAAGAGAAGGGCAAGGTCTAAGGGGTGTCTCAGTTGTAGCTCTGAAAGGAAGAGTATGAAATTACATTCTGAGAAAGAAAGCCCAGAGGGTGATTTTATCCGTTTTCATCTCAGCCGTGGATGTTAAAACAAAATAAATCTTCACTGTTTTGGTTTCCTGATTCAATACACACATTTTTAAATCTGGGGTCCCGGTTCTGTGTAGGTCTGGCTTGGCACCATCCCAGGAGGTTCCAGGTCCACTTGGTGGATTTCTTTTGAAATTGAAAACCCCGTAAGTATGTGTTGGTCCCAACCGAGGATGTGCAGATGTGACTGGAGGTGCTGGTAACTGTGCAGTCCAGAGCGGCGTTAGAAATCGAGCCGGTGTACGACTGTGTGGTAACTTGGCACAAAGAGAACCTGTCTTTCCTCTGCTTGTGATTTCCACGTGCTTCTGCCATATGATAAAACTCTACATCTCCATAATTCGTACGGACTGTTCAGAGCAGATGCTGCGCTATTACTCTGACACATTTGCTGTGCCTGCTGGGTTCCTGCCTTTTTCGAGACCTTTGAATTAACCAGAGTTTGGGGTCATCAAGATTATTTAATGTTATTGTCATAAATATTTGTACAGGACTTGGTCAGTGCTTATATAAGAACTGAAAGACAGTAATTTGTTTTAAGAGGATGTGTGTTTTAATGAGCTGCCAGCTGAATGTTAGAAATAAACTGTAAAAAAATAAAAAAGTACTTTTCTTTTGCAGGCCTATTGTAGCTTGCGAGGTGGAAAAAAAATTACTATTGAGATTGTCAGTTATTTAGATTTGTTGATTACAGCTGTTTAAATTTAAAATCGCTTGAGAGCTCTTTAAAAAGAGGGCTGTTTACTTCTAAATAGCTGTGTTGGCTTATCATCTGTCCTCAGAAGATGAGCCGCTGATCTCTTGCATCTTATTAATCATTTTCTGTTAAACCATGTTATCCTTTGAATTGCGTGTATGCCAAAAAGGAGAAGTTGTTATTGTGTTATGTTTCGCAGTTGATTCTCATATAAAATTCCTTTTTTTTCCTTAATTTCCAAAGTACTGTGCTCTGAAATACAAACAATAAACTCGAAATACTAACAATGTGAATCTGTTGTTTGGAAATGATGAAGGTTATACATCATCCAATCTGCCGAAGTATGTTAGAAATGAATAAATATTTGGTTTGCCTCTAGCTCTTCTTATGAAGCACTGAAATTAGTACTTTTTTATTGAAGGAATTTTTGCCAGATTCCTCAATGAGGGACAATACTACAAATAAGCCAAAACGTGGAGGCTGCCAGGGGGTGCTGTGTGCATTCTGGCAAACTAGGGTTGTTTCTTCTAAATATCTTAATTAGCAGAGCAGTCTCCAAGCTGTTCTTGGAGAGCTGCTGCTATGCCAGACCACAAACAACAAGCCCCCAAATTCTGTGCTTTTGGGTCATGAAATAGTCTCTAGTACAGTGGTGCTGCGCTGAGTGTGTGCGATTCTTCATGCTGATACACCACCACGAGAACGTGCCAGCTCAGACAAACTCCCTTTTGCTGGGTCATCTGCTGATGGGAACGATTTTTGCACTCTTGGGGGGGGTTCGTGACATGTAACCTGTTATAGGAGCAGGAATTGATGTGTCGTTAGGTCTCCACTTGACCTGTATCTTGGTGTCCAAATCCAGATTTTCACAGGAACCCTAATAAACCAAATCTCTGTTCCTGTTGGGCCAAATGAGTCTCTAAATCTTTCCTTTATAACCTCTAGGTTTGGTTATCTTGCTGCAGGGGAAGGAGTCTCCTGGCTGTACAAAGCTCTGCTCGAAAGGAGCCCTAGAAACCATCCCCGGTGTCTGAGACCTTGGTACGTACAACGCACGGGGAGCGTGACCTACGTGATGTATTTTCCCTTTCAGAAAAAGAGCCGAGAAGAGACATGCGGGGAAGGCAGCGGGGTGGAGATCCTGGAGAACAGGCCGTACATGGATGGCCCGGGAGGCAACGGGCAGTACACTCACAAGGTGTACCACATCGGCATGCACATCCCCAGCTGGTTTCGGTCGATATTGCCCAAGGCAGCTCTGCGAGTCGAAGAGGAGTCATGGAATGCGTATCCTTATACAAGGACAAGGTAAGACTTAGCAAAATGATCAGAGCTGTTTCCCTGCCTCAGAGAGAGGATTTGACGTCATTCCGTGTGGCCGTGGCATCTCTTCCATCTCCAGTAAGATCTGTCAGAGACAGGGGGGTCAAATCCTAAGATTCTTAACACGGTGCTTAATCTCAGGAGTGCGAGCGTGGCTGGGCTGACTGCGTGCGTACTTGAGAATTTGTGGCTGGTTGCTTTTCAAATGTGAGCCGTTTTGTCCATCAAAGCGTGGGAAATCGAATGGGTTTTATTTAGTCTCGTATCCTGCACTGCACGTTCTACTCAGCATTGCAGAGTTCTGCTGGCTCATTGTAGTTGTAAGGGTACACGGCGATGGGGCCGCTGTCATGTTGAACACTGTCACGTTAGACAGGATTCCTTTTTTCTAGGGGGGAAAGTGCAGGGAGAGAAAAATCTTAATAAATCAATCTGGTGCTTCTTTTCTAGGAACTGTCTGACTGTCATTTAGCTGGAAAATAACAAACCTACATACTGTGGGTTTTCACCTGAGAAGGGAAGAGAGCCAGAGGCTCTGGAGCCCTCTGGGACCTCCTCGACTGAGCTGTTTTTTGTCTGGGAGCACTTCAGATACCCAGGAATAAACAGCCTTTTTGCCAGTTACTCTAGTTTAGAGCATTTGCCTTTTTCCAGGTTTACAAGTCTGATATTGCTGTCATCTTTCACAAGAAAAAGGCTTTAATAGATATTTTATTTTTATAAAAAAATCTAGGGAAGTTCCATAGTTCTATTTTAGCTGGTCTCTACAAGTAACGTTAGCTGGGGAAAGGGGGAGTGAGTGTCTGCACACAGACAGTTGCTCATGACTAAATATAATGGAGCTGCCTGACTCCCAGGTGATTTAAAATCCCCTTCCAGTCTGTTTTTATCCGTCTCTTGAAATGCCTGTTGAGTCGATGAGTTGGCCAGGAAACGTGGTGCTGCCCAGAACCAGTCCGTGTTTTATTCTGCCGTGGATTCCAGACGAGAGCTCTGCTGTCCTCCTGGTAGAGGTGCATTTCCAGGGCGTGCCTGTGTTACTATCTCTGTCATAACTTGTTAGTATAGCCGGCCCCAAAGTTACCTCCTTGCCGAAAACTGCTCCTTTAAAAGCACTCTGTCCTGATAACGGCGCCCTGGAGGAGACGCTGTCGAATTAAGGTGCCCGTTTTTGTCAGTGTCTCTGCAATGAGACATCTTGCTGGTCCCTGCGGGCTTTCTGCTTGCTTGTTGCCAGCTGGGAAGCTGTTTCTCGGTCAGTGTGGGTGCCCAGTCACCTCGGCTGTAATCCGTGTAACACCTCGTGGGGAGAAACATCCCTTTGCTGTGGGCTTGGGGTTTTAGTAAACCAGAGCTATTCCAGCATCCGAGGCGAGCTCCTGTCTTAAGTTATACAAGAAAATCTCTGTAATCTGTCTCCCTGGTTTGAGGTACGGTCAATATTTTGAGCATATCTGAAGTAAACCATGAGCAAAGGCTGGCTTGGATTTGAGGCTCATTTTGTACACCTTAGAAAAGCGTTTTCTCCGCTTGCCGAGCCAAGTGGGGTTTGCTCTGAGCTGCATCGTTCTCATTTTCAGGTATACGTGTCCTTTTGTGGAGAAGTTCTCTATCGATATTGAGACGTACTACAAAACTGATCCAGGAGAGCATGGCAACGTGTTCAACCTTTCTCCCGCAGAAAAACGACAAACCATTCTAGGTGAATAGCCTTTTTCTTTTTATTTGGCGCTTTTTTTTTTCCTGCCTGGTATGTCCCATCTGCCTGTCCACTCCTGCCCCTGTGACGGTGTCAGGCCACAGGGTAGAGTTACCTCAAGTAGGGTGAGGACACCCGAGTTCTCTTCTAGGCTGGATGGAAATCACATGGAAATCGTTTGAATTCCCCAAATGTAAATTGAAGCTGTTACTTTTCTGTCTTATTTGTGCAGCTCCCATGGGGAGTGAAACACCTAATGATTCTGGGAGTGATGAGTAGAAATAACTATAGAAGAGGAAAACGCTGCTGTGTAATTGGGTAGCTCCTTTGTGAATAGGATTGACTTTCAAATCTGCACTTCTGAAACACGAAGGCGTATTTCGGTTTTGCTTCCTCTCCTTTTAGTCTTGCCCTCGTGCAAGTTAACTTCAGCTTTGAAGCTGCCTTTGGAAGATCAGGTTAATGAGCCTTACTTGTAAGGATTTAACGAGAAAAGGCAGAAGGGAACACGTTAATAAGAGGCAGAGAATGTCCAGTGTCATAGCGATTCCTCTGCTCTCCTTTGTGGCCCGTGCCCATGGCATTCGCGGGTGAGTGCTGGCAGTTACAGCTGAAGCATCCCTTGCTCTGAAGCTGCTGAGATGGGAGGACTGTTGAGCTCAGGCTACTTCTGGCAGTCCCAGGCCATGCTGGCTGCAGCAGGAGCTCTGGGGAAGGACATCTAGTGGCTGCTCCGGCCTCTTGAGCGCTGCCAACATGCGGGACGCAGCTGTAACCCTCTGCGATTTCACTTGAGTGTTATGTGATTTAAACTTAGTTGTTCCGAACTGCAGTTTGACTGTCCCCATTCCTGAGCCCATCTGGTTGGACTTTCAGTACGGAGCAAATAGCCTTGAGTCACGCTGCCTTACTGAGAAGTGTCGGAA
>NW_010417916.1:33302-46714 GCF_000710305.1 Buceros rhinoceros silvestris | reverse complement strand
GAAGAGCTGTTGTTTGTTGAGAAGTGCGATCCTGCCCTTTATTCCCAACCTCAGATGCTTCTGCTGAGCTCTGGGGTGGGGGCTGCAGATCTCTAAAAAACATTAATTCACTCTGCTCCCATTGCAGTTACCAGTTCTCCATTGGTGAAGAGTTTATTAGGACTGAAGTTAACCTTTCTGCCTTCCTTAGTACATCTGGTCAACAGCAGCATGTGAGGAGTTACCAGTAACCTCACTTGATGGGTACCACAGATAAGATGTTCAGTGAGTGGTGTCTCCTCCACAGCAGGGCTAAGAAAGGGCGGCTGTGTTTGACCGTCTCCGATGAGACAGAGCTGTAGCACTGCGAGTGATGTTAGAAAAGCTGAAAGATGGAATGTACGAAAGATCTTTTTGGAGCTGGAAAGACAGAGCGTACAGATCTGCCAGAGCGCTGTGGATCTGCAGTCACCATGGGCAAAACCAGCTCCTTGGAGCAAAGCCTCTGTTTGCTGGAACTGTGCGTGCTAGCTCCTCTGGCAGAGCCGATCGCTGCCCAGCAGCAATATATAAACAATTTAACAGCCAGTTGTTTAAGCGTGAGTTAAAAGAAACTAAATTGGTACATACTAAACCAGAAGCAGCTCCTGCGAAATGGTGTTTTCTTCTTTTGTTAAGGAGAAGAAAATGTCTGTGTCTGTTCTCTTTCTGTAGATCCTATCGATATTGTTAAAGATCCTATCCCTCCACATGAATACAAAGCTGAGGAGGATCCAAAGCTGTATAAATCAGTGAAGACTAAAAGAGGACCCCTCTCAGAAGACTGGATTCAAGAGTACAAGAACAACCCTGGGAAATACCCCATCATGTGTGCATATAAACTGTGTAAAGTCGAGTTCAGATACTGGGGGATGCAGTCGAAAATCGAGCGGTTTATCCACGATGTTGGTGAGCATTTATAGTCTCCCAAAGTTTACTGTCAGCTCCTTAACATTTCTGATTTGAAACACAAAGGTGAGGCATGTGCAAGGTATCGTATCCCAGGTCACGTCTGCGAGGAGATTCTCAGATCTGATCACTCTTTGCAGAGCTGTGTGTTGGTTCAGAAAAAAATTGTGTTATTCTATCCCTTATATCGTGGTATGTATAAATCCAAACCATAATTAGCCACTGAAAGGGTTTCAAGTTCTGTGTAGGCAAGATCTTGCATTCTCTTTTTTCAGACAAGGATTTGTCTGTTAAACTTTGCCAGATTGTTTTAAAAATCTGCCAGTTTTCTTTAGTGCAATCAAAATCCTGAAGGGCTGCTCAAAGAACTTAGCTTTCCTTCCGAGTCCTAAGTGGTTCCGGAAACCAGTCCCTGGAGTGTCCCTAGTTTCCACCTGCCTTGTGACAGGGCTGGTGGGTCTGTGTGTGGCCAGACGTCTGTGTCCCCCAGAGCTGTGGTGCTCAGGGCTGCCACCTCGCCGTGCTGCGACCCACCACTCAGCAGTGAGTAAATGTGCTGCTTTGATTGACGTGTCATTCTCGGGTCAATGCTTTTAAGGAAGTATTGTTTGTGTCCCAGGAGTAACTAAGTGCAGGTGGTAGCAGTAATTTGTTCTTTGCAGAAAATCTATAACACAACTGATACGGTTTCTGAGCCTTGCCACAAGAGACAGGATTTATGGCCAGGTGGAAAATCTAAAGAATGTTTTAAAGAAGTGTTACCATCTCAAAAAAAGTGCAGAGCTTGGCTGTCCTCTGGCCAAGAAAAGGCCAGAGAAAGGCTGTGTGAAGGATGCTGCTCTACTTCTATAGTAGATCCTCCTACAGCCTCTACAGCTGTTGTAGAACTTTTGAAGTGCCTGATGCTACTGTAAGTAATTCTGCAGCTCTTTTCAGCCATAGCATGCTCCTGAGAGCTAATGTGGAAAAACACTGATAGAGCAGTGGAGAATAGTGTGCACCGCTCTCTGAACAGTCCCAGGTTGCTTTCTTAAAGCTCCTTTGGTTTCCCGTTACACACAGACGGAAGTTTTTACCTGTCATAGACTGTGTTACAAGTGGCTCTCTGCAGTCAGCTCCCTTGGCGTTTGGGGGACACGGGTTAATTTAGTGTGTGCTGCAAAACATGGGGCAGAATAACAACTTCATTGTATCTGTTAAATGGAAAAGGAGCATGTGACTCTTCCCCTTGTTCGGAGGTGTTTGGCATAGATTAAACTGTGGTCCCTTAGAAGCGTTTCTTTTGTTATTCATGAAAGATTGCCTGCCATTTTTCTCCACTGAGGCTTTGTGGAGAGCCAGCTCATTGTCTGCCTTTCAAAAGCCTTTCCACTCTGTTCTAACGATGGCAAATACCATTTTTCAAAGTGGTTAAGATGCATAAAATCAGCAAAGTCTTGGAGGCAAGACAAAGTGGAGCGAGTGAAAAGTGGAAGCAAAAGCTCTGGGCATCCACAGGAGATGCGTGGCCTTCCCCTGCAGTGGGATAACCATGGGGAAGCTGTTTGTGAGTGGGAAGAGCGCCAGAGCACGTGTACCAAGCCAGCGAGGTATGAGGATGTTTAAGTTGGAAATCTGTGGGCTACAACCTGACTGGCCAGGCTTATACGCTGATCCCAGTTCTGGAGTTTCAGCTGGTGGCACAAACCAGGTGGAGACCTTTGTGCATTGTGCAGCCGACGGTGGACCAAGCTGCCAGGGCTCTGGGCCAGCCCCTCTTTGGCATTTTTCTCCTGGTTCCTCAGTTCCCAGCTCCTGCAAGTTTGTTTCTTGGGGACTTAGCACGCTCTGGGCAGGGTCACCAGGCCAGCAAGAGAACGGAGGCAGAAGCCAAGAGCAGGATCGAAGCTCTGCCCGAGGCGGGGAGAAGTCCTGAGTGGTGCAAACTAAAATCAGAGAACGAGTTGAAAGAAGAACAGATCTTAGTGAAGTGATGGATGGATTGTGATACACGGAAAAGTCACTGAGCGTGGAGGGAGTAACTCTGGGGGATGGTGTTGAAACGTTCTCATTCTTACTGAGTGCAACAACTGTTTTTTCTGATGACTAATTGGACAGTTACTCAGTGCGTTGACAGCCTGAGACACAGACTGGAATTGTGGGCTATTAGTCTACTTGGCTGTAATATTTGTGTTCTTTTTTACTCCTTTCCCATAGAATTTAAGTTTAATTGGACTGGCACTGCATAATGTTCTGCTCCCACTTGCTTCCTAATGGTGCTCGTGGGCTACGATTCGTTTGTTGTTAAACAAGCGTGTTGACTGTGTATGGGTTATTGATGATACACTGTGGTAAAGTGTGTTCCCCTCCCAGGAACTAAGCTCTGTCTAAGCCACCGCGTCTTGGGCTAAACGTGCCCAAGTTGTTGCGCAGTGATGAAGTAGAAGGTGGTTTTAGAAAGCTGCAGCAGAACTTTTGCTTCTCTAAAGGTTCGCAGGTGAACCTTTGCTTTTCTTTGTGAGTGGTCTGAGCAAGGGAAGGTAGAGAAGCAAGCAGATCTAAGTGCAGGTTGAGTTTGAGTGGATGCATTCTTTATGTTGAAAAACAAACCCAGAACTATAGGCAAAAGCTGTTTAAATTCAGCTGAAGTCTGCGCTCTGTCCTGGCTTGTCTCGTGGTCGTTTAGACTTCCTTCTGTAAGATTAAGTTCAGCACCATGATCTGCAGGCAAATCATTTACCAGTGTCAGCACCTCATGGATTCAACCAGTCTCCGAGTTGTTGAGGTGGTGAGTTGAAAGGCAAGTGATTGAAATGTTTGCACCATGCTAGACTCGTCATGTTTTCCGCACAACGCAGTGGGAAAAGTTATAATTAAATCAACACAACAATGATGGCAACTTCTGACCTCAGTCTGCACACGTACGTTTGCACGTGGGGTTTCCTTGGGTTTTTTTAAACCAAAGCGTTGCCTGCTCTAGAGAAAGAATAACCTTGTTTAATTACTGATATTACTGAAATCAGCAGATGCACGTGGGGTTTCCTTGGGTTTTTTTAAACCAAAGCGTTGCCTGCTCTAGAGAAAGAATAACCTTGTTTAATTACTGATATTACTGAAATCAGCAGATACATGCAATCTTGTAAAAAAAAAAAAAAAAAAAACAAAAAACCCCCCCAAAACCACCCTCTTCCCATTACTTGTGATGGATTGACTTCAGCATGTGTCTGCTGAGACTGTGGGGCTGTCCTCCAGTCATGTGGCATCGCCCGCACTTCCCGGGTGAAGGCCAGAGGCTAGGAAAACAATCTGAGTCTTTGACTTCCTAACTCCTCTGGAGTGATGGAGACACGCAGCCGTGATGGCACACGGCCCGTCTTCAAAAGAACAAGGCTTTAAGGAAGGGTGATGTGGGATGTCGTATCAAAGCGATGCGAGCAGTGCAGGAGGGGAGGTCAGTGGGTTGGGAGGAAGCAATACAGGCAGCGCTTGTGATCTAAGAGATGAAGTGAAAGAAGGCAGAGGGGAACTTCAGAAGAGGTTTCTTTTTTTCTTTATTCACAAGTGGTTTTCACGTTCCCTACGATGTTAGTCCCTTAAAGCAAAGATACGTGGTCAGTGGCATCTGTGCCTTTATGCAGAGAGTTTCTGAGGAGTCAGTGGTGCACTGATAGATACATCAAGGCTGGATGGAGGAGCGTGAGTGGAGGCTGCTGAACAAGGAAGCCTTGAGTTGAGAGCGAGGGGGCTGTTCACTTCTCTGATCACAGTCTGTTTTCAAGGTATATCAAGCAAGGTAGAAGTGGACGTGGCGGATGTGGAAGTCCAAAAGATGGTTGTGGTGTTGGGAGAATTAATTCTCCCAAGGGAAATGTTGTCCTGGGTTTCAGTGTGGAAGAGATGGGAGTTTAATCTTGATCTTTAATCTTTCATGATCGTCAATCGTAATGGGAGATGAAGAGGCTAAAACATTCTCCTGTAGTCCAGCAAAAAGTAATCTGGCGGGGGAAAAAACCTGAATCTCAACTAGCTTAAACAGAATTAAATTGCCAAGCCCCCTTGTTCTGCCCCTGGAAGGTCACAGTCTGCTGGGTCAAACTTGCCTCTCCTACGCGGAGCTCACTTCCCAAAGTCAGGCAGAGAAATGCGTAAAATATTGATAGGTTTAATCTCACAGTGCAAATGAAGTTGGGGCTGAGCCGGTCCGTTGCGTGAGCTGCTGGTCGCAGTGGCTGCCTCCCTCTCCTACGCGGAGCTCACTTCCCAAAGTCAGGCAGAGAAATGCGTAAAATATTGATAGGTTTAATCTCACAGTGCAAATGAAGTTGGGGCTGAGCCGGTCCGTTGCGTGAGCTGCTGGTCGCAGCTCCTGATTGGCTGAATTCTGATGGCTGGTGCCATTAAGAACTAACCGCAGAGCAGAGCAGGCAATAAAGTGCCCAGACCTGGAGGGAAATAAACATCAAACTAAGCTTTTTGTTTAAGAAACAAAATGATTACTGAAAACAACAGGGATATTTAGGCTGAACATGATAGAGACTGTGAGAGTAGAGAGGTCGAGGGTTTTCTGCACAGCTGTGAAGCACGTGTTGCTGGACACACCTGAGAAACCCTGAGCGCAGTGGGACCATCCGGGTTTGGCCGTGCTCCTGGAAGAGGAGGGTGGCTTCCAAGGGCTGTCTTTCCTCTTGGTGGTGCTTAGAGAGCTTGAGCTGCAGCTCCCCAAACCTAAACGATTAGAACGTCACCTGTGGATTGCTGGCTAGCTGGAAACGGCAGTGGTGGTGCTGTGGCCTGTGGTCTTTGGCCAGGGGCTTCATTAGCGAGAAGACCACCACCCTGCCTGCCAGCTTTTGGGTGCAGTATGTTTCTGCTCCAGGTTTAGCAACAGAGGATTGTGGATCCTTAATCCCACTGATAACAATTCCCACTGCTGCTTTTGGCGTGTCCTCCAAGCCTTCGCCGCCTCAGCTTCCCAGTAATTGAAAGTGGGGGACAATATTCAGCAATCAATAGCAGTCTGGAGCTTTGACCTGTCATGAGCTTTTAAGCAATAATCGTGGTTGAAAGTCCTGAGTGTCTCTACCTGTTTTAAAAGTCTTGGTGGTACAGTGATGTTAGCCAACAAGTTTAAGTCTTGGAGGAAAGTTTCTGTTGCCTGGTCAAAACATTGTGTGCTGACAGTGAGACGGTTCTTCCTTTCAGATATATGAAATATTTTAAATTGGCTTAACCCACTTCATTTTTCTCATGCAGCGGAAGAAAGATATTATCTGCAAAATACAGCATCTTTATTCCCTCCCTTACTTTGCTTCACATCCCATTATCTCAGCAGCTCATATTTGTGATGCTGATTCGCTGGTATATAGAATCCAGGAGCAGAAACCAGGTTTCCAAGGAAAGGAGAGGCTGTAGTCTTAGCACTGCTGGTGTGGGATGTGCTTCTGTCATGTAACAGAATGGTTGTGGTGGGCTATGGAGTCTTTGTGAAGAAACCACTTGAAACTCGCCTGGTTAACAAAAATCGGCGTTCTCTGTTGTGGATGTTGGCCTTTTTTTTTCCCCTTCTGGGAACATACGTCACTTTGAAGGCTGGATCCAAAAATCACAACTTCCCAGAACTTTGTGGGAGTTGCGGTTGTGGTCTGTGTGTGGCTCTTCCTCGGTGGAGCAGGCAGTCACAGAACAAAGTCCTGGATCCAGGATTAGGTAATTTCTTCCCAGGTTAAAAGCAGCCACAGCAGCCTGGCTAGTTTTTCAGCTCATGGTTGGGTAGCAAGAATTGAGGAGCTAAAGTGCATGAAGTGACCAATTTGCCATGCTGACCCTGGCTATATGAAGGTCCTTCACCGCAGCTTATAGCGTTGTGTGCGTGAGGACACTGTCATATCCTTGCCACGGTGTTTTGGGGAAGGGAACACGGGGACTCCTGCCGTCTCATAGCACTGGTGACAGGGTGTTCTGGCTTTGCAGGCTTGCGGAAGGTCATGGTCCGTGCCCATCGGCAGGCTTGGTGCTGGCAGGACGAATGGTATGGGCTCACCATAGAGGATATCCGGCAGCTGGAGAAGGAGGCACAGCTGATGCTGGCTCAGAAGATGGCCCAGTTCTGCGGAGAAAATGATACGGAGCAGCACGGAGTCAAAGATGCTCCTGGTGAGAAGGATGTTGAAGCCAACACAGTTTCATCTGTTGACACAGAGGATGCTGCTGGTAACAGTGAAACAGCCTCTGGGAAATCACTCACCAAGCAGTGGTCCACCTCTTCCAAGTCCTCACGATCTTCCAAGAGAGGAGGTAAGATGCTGTTGATGACTTGTTCTTCTAAACTGCATGGAGTTTGGGCTTTTGGGAGCTAGGAGCGTGTCTCCTTGTGGCTGGCACCTTTGGGACAATGCATGTTTCTCCTGTGAGTCCTTTTAACTCAGGCCTTCTCTGCTGGAGTTGCAGGCTCGGTTTTCTGAGGTGACCTGTTACAGGTCTGGGAATGTTTCTAGTCATCTCATAACTGTGACTCTGGCACGTGGCAGAATTCTTGCCAATCTCAAAAGCAGAGGAGCTGTGAAAAAACAGAAGAGCAGGCAGCAGCTGGCTAGCAGCGCTGGGTCTCAGAAGATGACAAACATGGCACAGAGAGTTAGTCCCTGTTACTCGAGCTTCTAGTGGCTCCTGTAAGCCTGGTCCTTCAGCAGAGTTCCCTCGCTGGATGTCTGCTGCTCTGCTCTGTCGCAGAACCGTCGAGGCTGTGGGTCGCAGTTAACCGCCTCTCATTCTCCAGCAGGCAGCTGCAGCAGGGACCCTGTGCTCCTCAGCCAGGGTTATACGCTGCCACGTGCCGTTGGTGTCAAAAGCGGTTGTTTGGCTCCGCGGGTGCTGCAGGTTAGCTTGCACAGCGAAGCTCTGCCATCAGCTGCTGGGGAGATGAAGGCAGGTACCACGAAATATCTGGGTGGGGGCTGCTGCCTTCCTCTGGTGAAGATGTGCAGGAGCACAAACCTCACCTCCTGGGGTTAGGTGGGGCCCTGGCTTGCATTTAGATTCCCTTTCAAATACCATTCCGGAAGCTTTCAGGAATTTGCTGTTAAAGCCCCCCCATGGGTACCCTGGAAGGGCTCTGCTCTGACTCCTCGATTTCATCGTTCACCTCTCCCTAGGCAGCCACCCTTTTTTTTTTTCCTGTGACAAACTCTTCCTTTCCTCAGACCATTCAGTACAAAGAGGTGAATCCCCAGTGAGCTGCAGACAGGAGGCTTGAACCCTCAGCAACCCCCTCTCCTTTTAGTCAAGCGCAGCTGATAGCAGAGTAGTAACTCTCACAGCAAGAGGGCAAAAAAAAAAAAATCTTGATTTTTCTGAAAACTCCAAGGGGCAGCATTTCTTCCAGGGGCGGTGGAAGGGGACATAGGGGTGATTGAAGCTTCTCCGTCTCTCCTATGCACTAAATATTGTGAGTTGAGTCTCCATTTTTAATTACAACTCCGTCACAGATTTCATCGCTGGTGAATGAGAGAGAAGCAGTAGTTTCACCTCGCGATGATTCACCGGAGCGAGCCCCGGGGAAGAACCTACCAGATGCTTCATAAATCCTTGTGTTGAGATAAAAATGCTGGCTTGCACCAGCATTTCATGCTGATGTGCCAGTCCCTCGCTGTGCTCTCTGTGGTGAAGCCCCTCTTCCCCCAGCGTTCACTGGAAGCTGTAGTTTACAGACCTCTTAGATTTCGCTTGAAGGCTTTCACTGGTAGCGAAGCATGAATTTCTCTGGAACTGCAGAATGTCTCAGCTTTTACAAGGAAAAGTAATGAATAAAGGAATTGTGATGTGCTGGGAAGTACGTCACACAGATATTTTAATCCTCCTTTGCGCTGGCAGCATATTGCCGTATGGGAGCAAGGAGGGCTGGCTCGACTTACTGCTCCCTCCAGCTGAAAAAAGCAATGCCTTTCCTCCAGAAGATCTCGGTCCTTTCTGTATCACCCGAGTGAGACCCTTGTCACCATCCCATATGTTGTTATATGCTCTATTTTTAGCAACTATTATGCGAGTGCCTTGACGTCACTCTGGCGTGACTGAGCTCTGCCCTGCCAAGCTCCTCGCTCGCTGCTCCCGGAGGGGTGGGCCATGGGGTACTTGGGGGCTGCTGAGCCGATGCTGAGATGACTCTGCACAGGTTCTCCGTCCTCTTTCTGCGTGGCAACTGGGTAGCAAAATCGGAGGAATTTTACTGACAGATTTAACACCGTTAGGACAATAGCATGAGGCGGCTCGGGCAGCTGTCGCAGTAAGCAGAGCCTTTCAGCGTCTCTGTCCGTGCTAAGTGGGAATCTGTCAGCCTCCTCGGGGTTTTGCTGCATGAGGTTAGGTGGCTGCTGCAGGTGCTTTGTGTGTGCCATGAGGTGCAAGAGCCATCCAGAAGAGGGGAGGAACCCGCTCGCTCGTCGTGCTTCGGACGGTGCTCCCTTCAGCAGCCAGCTGTGCTGTGGCGAGCTCAGGAAGAAGAGTTCAGCCTGGAGTGGTGCTAGGTTATACCTGGAATAAAAAGGGAAAAAGCCATGATGTGATTATATTTAGCGCAGGGAACTCTGCAGGGGAAGGTGGAAGGGCGTAGGTAGGTGTGAGAACAGGAATCTACAGGCCGTTGGGTTTTCTCGTCGCTCTTCAGGACAGCTGCTCCGACAGCTCCCCCAAAGCAGTCGGGCAGCATGTTGTTTAAATCATTCAAGTTTAAAGTTTAAATAGATCTCTAATCCAATTTCTGTGGAAGCAATTTCCTTCCAGAAAACAGATTATTTCTCTGCAGGCTGCTCTGCTTAGCTACCCACCCAAAAGTTAGCGGAGCAGCAGCATGGTTTGTGTGCTCATTAGAGGCACGGAGAAGGCTTCCAATCAGCCCGCTTCCTTCCTAATTGCCGACTTGAAAACCCGGCTGATTTTGCACGTCCCACTAACAATTATAAATAGCCGCCATTCAGAAGAGCACGAGAGCGATCCGAACAGCTCGCTTTAATGTAGCATCTTGCTGGCAGGTTCTAACAACAGTAAACAAACAGGATCTGTAAAGCGGTGCGCTGACATCACACCAGCATCACCGGAGTTTTGTGTTTTGAATATTGCAGCAGTGAATTTTCATAGGGAACACACAACTCTTCCTCCAGCAAAGATCATGGTGGGAACTCTCCGCCTTGCCGGTGTTGCGTATCGCATAAGGCTTTTGTGTTCTTTCCAGCAAGTCCCTCACGCCATAGTATCTCCGAGTGGAGGATGCAGAGCATTGCCAGGGATTCGGATGACAGCTCAGATGATGAATTCTTTGATGCACATGGTACGTGGAGCCTAAATCACCATCGTTTGTTTCCTGAAATGGGGGGGTAAGAGGACGGAAGGCGTGAGGGCGGGGGGTGAGCGGGGAAGGAAGCGAGACCGTTTTGATTTGTTTGAAGTCTTTTCCTTTCTAACCAAGATGTGTGCAGCACCAGCACAGCTTCTGTGAGCATCCCCAGCACCAGCCAGCAGAGACACTGCTTAACGCAGCACCATCCCGGGTTCAGTGTGATCTCTTTGAAGGGATCTTGAATAGCCTTAACCTTTGGAGGTGGATTTTATTTGGTGCAAATGAGTGTGGGTAAAATTCAGCAATACTAACTGGGATGTGGGTATGTCCTAATGCTTGTGATTTAGTATGACTGATTATTTTACTAATTTATTTTTTAATCAGTAGGAGGTATGATTAATTGTCCTGTCTGGGCCTGAAGAGACCCAATTTGCCTTTTTTAACTCCTTATTCTCCTGTTCCAAGAAATACAGTAGTGAATGCAACAAGGTACTTCAGGAGCCACAGTTATTCAGTGTTGCTTCCAGAATTCTCAAAGTAATTTTGACTTATCTGTTTGAGGAGAAAGCTGTCTTGTTTTTCTTCTCCATGCATGTGTGTGAAGAAGCTTTGTTCCACTGCTCTCATTTTATATATTGTACTTAATGCGTGTCTAAGCCTGAAAGGCTCCGTCTCTGCTGACGGCAGATGGACTCTTCTCTCGGCTCGTAACGCACATCCCAGCTAGATGCGCAATGCGTGCTGATGAAGTCAGTGACCTTTCTGTGAAAGGCGGTGGTTAGAAGATGACGCCCCAGTTTTGTAAATCAGAATTTTGCTGATGTTCAGCTAAAGTTCAGTCTCAAAAAATTGATAGTACTGTGGTCCAGAAGAGCTCACGCATCAATTATTTAAGCACGATCTCAAATTCTGGCTTAGAAAGGGACACGCTGTTGTAGAGCAGTGACTTGCACAATAGCAGCTGAAACGACCAAGGCTGGCTTCATTTAAGTGTCTCTATTTAATAACTTACGTGGCATCTACAAAAACTACAGAAGGGATTTGTTGCAGCGATATACATACAAGAAAAGAGGAGTGAGTCATCGTATTGGCATCACTGCTATCCACCCTTTTTTCTGCCTTTTTAATTGCTCGGTGATGAAATTGAGATAGAGGGGGCTCTGCCTGGGATCTAGGTCCCCAGAGAATCCCTGTCGTGCTCCTGACGGGCAGGGAGAATTAAAAATGAGCCCTGTGCCACAGTTGGTATCAGCACCTCTGTTGCAGTGCTTCTAGGAGCTTGCTAACAGAGAAAGCAGCAACTTCCGCGAGCACACAGAGCATCTCCATTTACATACAGCTAGTCCTCCGCAATCCGCACAGTTGGCTTTGGGAAGTCTGCCTGGTTTGACAGGAAATTGGCTTGCGAGTTGCAGCCTCCCCATGTGTGCTGTTCCACGCAGCCCTCTCTTCGGGAGGGACCTCTCCTTGCCCCTTGGCCCGCAGATGACATGTTCCAGCTCCGGGACCACGAGCAGAGATGAAGCACTGCTTGCAGCTCATCCTGCAGGAGAAGCTTGCGGGGTCGGTACCATGGGAACTGGCACAGACCAGGATGTGAGTCAACCCCAAGCAGAGTTCCTCAGAAGTGCTTCCCATACACACACACACACACACACATTTCCTCGCAGTGCAGTGGGCGTAACCTGAGCCCGCGAGGATTTCTTGTCGCTGGCTTCCCACTCATCCTCCTTCACTGGCGTCTTCTGGTAAAGATAGTGACAAATACAGTAATGTCTCATATCTGTCCTGTAATAAATGCTAATAACGGGAGTAATATCCCATTCAGAGATCACTTGAGCAGCAATAAGGGTGTAATTAAACCTCTCAAGGAAATAAGTTTAATATTTAGATGAAGTTGCTGGAGGAGCTTGGAGTGCAGTCTTCCCCTTAATTCTCTGCCAGCATGTGCTGCATGCTGGTGCTTTCCACTTGATCTGAACCAGGTAGCTCCGCACTCCCTCGTGCAGGGAAATGGGGATTTACTCAGTTTTTTTCCATAGCTGAAAAAGGAAATGGCATGCTGACACTGAGTTTCCAGGTTGCTCTCTTTTTGTGATCAAACTGTCAATAGAAACTCCTAAAAATAATTGGTCTTTGCTTAGCTCTGCATTTAGTCCCCTTCGTACACATTTTTTTTAAGCTATTGCTCAGATTTGCTGACAAGATGGTTATATTTCATAATCTATGTTTCCCATCTGAGGATACTTCCAAGTAATTATTTTCTTGGTAACTCTACAGCAACAGGGAAGGGTCCCTAGTTGGGGACTCTGAAGACTACAGCTTTTAGGTCTTCAAGGCATCTGTAATTACTGCTGTTATTATGTTTATAACTCTTTATTAAATTTACAAGCCCCAGATTTTCAGGAAAGAAATACTAAGTGCAGAACAATAAATAAATTAGAAAGCACTTAACCTCCGTAACAGTAAAAGATACATCCTCAATGTAGAAAAAGAAAAGAGAAAGGGGGCGGGGAGGAACCAGCAGCTCGTACCAAAGGCGTTTCTGTACCACTCGCGTTGCCATTGTTTGGTTTCCCATGGGTCCAAGTGGGAGCTCCAAGTGTTTCCTTCCCAAGAACCTGCCAGGATTAAGCACAGTCACCCAATAAAGCAGCCATTGGGCAGTGGCTGTCTCAGAGGACCCCTGGTTTGACACAAGCAGTTCTGTGAGCCCTTTCTCAGGTCCAGACTTGCTGCATCACGTTCAGGCTTGGGCTGAGAGCGAGCTCAGCCTCTCGTGGGGAAAGTCCACATGGGTTGGATAACCTAGCCCAGGCCAGCGGACATGGGGGGTGGCTGTGTGGGGTGACTGGTGGGGGGCACTGGGATGAATTCTATCAGTGTTCTGACTCTTGATGGACTTCTTAGTGATGCCTCCACGGGGCTCAGCTGCTTGTTGCCACGTGGATGTACCAGCAAAGTCCCATGGAGAGGCAAGGCTGGACTCTGCCCGTGCCAGGCTCCCACTGCAGTGGACTGGGGCTCTGCAGCGCAGCACCCGGGGGTGTGGGCACGAAGCACAAGCCTGTCTTCCAAGGTCACCCACCTGACGGCCCCCCGCTTCTGCCCTCATCTGCTGTAACTTCTCTGATGTCTGCTGTAGAGCAAGGCTGTTGATCTTCCCTATGGCTGGGTA
>NW_010417916.1:9258-33232 GCF_000710305.1 Buceros rhinoceros silvestris | reverse complement strand
TTCCCTATGGCTGGATACCGCTGTGGGGGGGTTTATAGGGTCTCTCCTTTATGTGTCTCTTGCTTGTAATTACACTTCTAGGTACGTAATGTTTTGGGGACCCTTATTCTTTATCAACTGTAGTCGACCTGAGCCAGGGGGTTCAGAACATACTGAAGCAGGAGGGATGTGGCAGACACATGCACTCGGTGTGATCAAACAAGTCTCATCTCCTGAGGAAAACAGGCTAAAGATAGGCCGGGGAGTTCACGTTTCCTTTGTTACTCATGCCCCTTCAAGTACTCAGTCCTGCAAACAGCGATCTTGTCACTGCTTCCCCCAAAGACATCCCACAGCTCCGGGAGGATCCCAGTGGCAAACGCTGCTTTGACCTCTCCTGCCCTGGAGCATTCTGGCTGCTTTAGCATCCTCAGAAAGTACGGCAAGAAAAGCACGAAACGTGGGACCTGAAATGGGAGCGTTAAAAATCCATGTTATTTTTTCCATGCTTTAGGAGTTTGGTTTGTTAAAAATGAGCAACTAAAACATTTTGTGTACTTTTCAAAATGTGCTTTAGTTTCTGAATAACAAAAGCTGGTCAAGTATCATGTTTTATTATGACTTAAGCCATCCCAATGTTTGTAAGATTACATAGAGTTATGGGCCTTTTTATTTAAAATTCTGCTCTGTGCTCTTGTCTGTTTCCATGTTTGTGACTCTCCAAAAATCCATTTTTTAAAGAGGACTTGTCTGACAATGAGGAAATGTTCCCGAAAGAAATAACCAAATGGAGTTCCAACGATCTGATGGATAAAATTGAAACCCCCGAATGCGATGATGTCCAGGGTAATTCTTTTTAAGTAAAAACTGCATGTGATATTTTACAGTATTTCCAGGCAATCATTACAGCACATTCTGAAAAAGGTAAAACTTGTTATCCTCCTCTCACAAAAGCATAAGCTGAGACAGAGCATCAAAATGACTGCCCAGTGCTGCCGAAAAAGAATTGCCCAGTGGGAGCTGGGATTGCTCTTGATTCTCCTATTTTCTGCCTTGGTTAGGCTCCTTTGTGCGGCAGCCCGGATTCTCTCCTATAATGATAAAATATTCCAGTTCTGTCTCAAATCACTTGAATTTCTCCTGACTCTTCTTTCCTCTCGCTCCATCCTTTGTTCTTGCCTGTGTCTGCCTCGGGTTTGTTTTCTGCACATCGTTACGGAATTTTGACAGGAAGCTGGTTCCCCAGCCAGACCGATCCGTGTCGCAGCACGGTGGAGGATGACACTTAGGCTTTCTGCTACAAAGTTGGTCTGTGTAGGCACAGATGTACGAACACATCAGATCTCTGCTCCCCCAGCACGGCTCAAGCAATTCATTTATTTCCCACGAACCAGGCATTTCTGACAATCGCGCGGGGTTTTCCCATTGTTGCCACCCTTAATAAAGCAACAAAACCGGATCGCTGTAATGGGAGAGGGGCTCACCGATGTCCTCAGCGCCTACCGGGGCGATGAGAAACTGCTGGAAAATAAGTGACCCAGCATTGCCCGGGGTTCTCAGGTGGGAGGATGGGAGAGAGCAATTTGATGAAGTAATTAAGGAGATGTGAGGCAGAAGAGGCTGAGAGGCTCTGGCACAAACTGCCTTGTTGGAAGAGTGTCTTTGTCAAACAGCATCTTACAGCGCTGATGTCTTAAACTTCATCCTACAGGTGACTTGTATCACGAGACGTCGGCAGAGTACCACGTTGGCTCCAGCGTGGAGAGGCTCAGCATCATCGAAGTAAGTGCTTCGGTTTCTCGTAATGAGAGCCCTTGTTGCTGGAATCTGTCCCTGTGGGGTAAATGGGGTAAACGGCTCCCTTGGCTGTGAGTGATGTCTCTGGGTCGCTGTGAGCCGCACCAGCGTGCTGCGTGCTTCATGGCTGGGTTTAAGGGATTATTTCACCCGCCTTCTTTTTTTTTTTAATATCCTATAGAAAATGCTCTGTAGTTTGCAGGCAGCATCAGGTATCCTGCTGGAAGAACCCACCACTGCTGCAGGGGTGACAGCAGCCTAAGGCACTGCTGGGTAACACAGAGCCATCTTGCTGATGCCCAGGGAGCCAGTGCGGATGTGGGAGCTGGAGAGCCGCGTTCCTGCAGCTCCAGGGTGCTGGCTGTGGTGGTCCAAGTGACGCAGCTCAGCTGCAGACCGCTGCTCAGGGTCTTGTTTGGAAACCAGTTATAGCATAACCTGTGTGAGCACTCTGGATAAAATAATAAATAAATAACAGCTCGCCCGCCCACCCCTGGCTTTCTCGACTTGCATGTAGAGGCTTTTGGATTTAGCGTCCCAGTGAGATAGTGCGTCTTGGAGTGGCTGTGCTCCTCCTTCCTTCCCTTAAAGCATCTGCCCGTCTGTGCTGCAGAGATGTCGTAGCTGCTTGCGGAGTGCTTAAGTTACGTCGTGGTCTGTCAAAGACCACGAGCATGGGTTTGGTATTACTGTGTGCCAGGCTGTAAATCATGGTGGCTTGGCTTTTTTGTAATAGTCTGAGAGCTCAAGCGCCATGGGGAGAGTGGGGACTGGTGATGGGGGCAGCTCTAGCTGCCTCAAGATAAGCAAGTCACAGCTCTGAAATTTCTATGAGAGCTCAGGATGGTGTGGAGAGCTTGCTGTGTTCATCAGAGGGCTGTAGAAACTCAACTCCCTCCTGTTCCTGCCTTCATGTTGGAAAAAGAACTGACTTCAAAGTGAGATGAAAAAGACAGTTATTTGTAGTTGTTCACAACCAGCCTACAAAAACAGTAGGAAATTCTTAGCCACCACTGCAGTGGTTTGCAGCGTAAGAGCCTCCATCACCAAAAGGTAGTTCAGGAATCAGGCGTCTTAAGAGACTCCAGGTCTTGCAAGGAAGTCCTAAATAGCCACCTCCACCCCTAAACTAATCAGCAGCTGCTTGCCTGTTCTCCACTTCCTTCAAGAGCAGAGGCTGATGAACCAAAAGGGAAAGGTGTCTCCAAATGACTGCTGATAAACTTCTGGATAACGTGAGCTCGGTGACTCGTGTTGTTTTCCAAATGAGCACATAAAACATGTCTGAAAGCAGAAGTAGTGCTGGGGTGCTCCGAGCTCTCCTCCCATCCTCCAGCCAGGCAAAAGCTCACTTGCAGGCACTGTAAACTGATTCAGAGAGGGTTTAAAGAGCAGGCGTTAATACAGTGTAATGGTACTGAATAATTAAAGGCCATTGTTACGCAGAAGATGTGGAAAATCTTTTCATACAGGCTTGGGTGAGAATTTTAATGCTTCTGGTGGGCTGCGTATTAAGACACGCTTTACCGTTAGCTGGTAAAAATGTAAGCTAGTTGTTTGGTTGCTGCTGTGTGTGCCTGGGCATGCTTTCCCCCCAGCAGTCAGGGACTCAGACTCTGCTCAAAGGACAACAGGTGACTAAAGACACTAAAATTAGAAGAATTTGCTAAATGGAAGATACTGCTGCCCTTCACCCCTTCCACACCTCCTCCCAGTGGCTATTTCTCTGCCTCATCAGGGAGCTGCCCAGGAGGTTCTCAAATGCTGCCTCAGCTAGCCCAGGGGATGAGGCACAGGAGGGGACATCAGCACCTGCTTTCACATATCTCGATGGGGTGGGAGATTTGGGTCCCTATGGGAGCCATAAACGCTGAAAGCTCCTGGTAGCTCATAGGTGTTACAAGTAGTTCCCGCTCTGTCGTGTTCTAATGTGCAACCAGTACAAATGGATGCTCTTGTAGCTGCTGCTGGGGCGTCCGGATCGGGCTGATAGCTGTTCTGGCAGGGCACTCAGGAGCTCAGGCACAATTCCCTCCTTCCCCCACGCTACCGCCTGTCTGTCTGGGCGACGAATTGGTTCAACAGAATAAGGAAATGACCTGGACAGCCACAGTAAAATCCTTGCAGCAGTCTCCCAGCCACGTTAGTCAGTCCTTGGGTCGCAGGGTCTTGAGGTTTTTTCTTTTCAGTTCCTCTTTTGCAACAGCACAGGCAAATCTGAAGTTGTATTTATAACCTCTGTCGCAGGCAATGACTGATCTCTTCCTACAGCCTCTTTCCCCAGGAGCTTGTCACTTGCTGACCTGTTTGATCTCCCTTGTAGATTTTGCTGGATGTGTTTAACTGTCAACTGCCGCAGCCGAGCTGAGCACCCTACAGAAAGCAACACCCACCTTGTATTTCTCTGGTTTTCCACCCTAACGTTTCACTCTCGGGTAGCTTTGCAAAGCAAACTTGGCTGAGCTCTTTCAGTCTCTCTTTTGAAAGTCTCCACGCTTCTGGTCCTTCTGTGGTCCCTTCTCTCGCTGCAATTGTCTCTGTGTATGGATGTCCCAAACAGACCTCAGCCTTCTGGGAGGGGGCTTGCCAAGGCCCTGTAGCACGGCGAATATTGTTTCTGCTGGAAATACCTTGCTGCACCGGTGGTTGGTTGCCTCGTCCCTGACTGGACTTGGTGTGGATAGTGTGTCTATTGTACGCACCGTGTGTGGGCTTGGGGAAGTAAAAGGTGATAAAATTGGCATAGAATGCACTCAGACCAAGTAAAAGCTCTTTGCAAAATAAGCCTTTTTACCTGCTCTCCTTCATTGCCAGGACGAATCAGTGCAGCCATTAATGCAGCCAAGTAAAATCCATGTCCTCCTCCTGGTACTCCATGGAGGGAATATCCTGGACTCAGGAAGCGGTGACCAGAGCTCTAAGCAAGGGGACGTCAACACCATCACGACAGTGTTTGACACGGTGATGCGGGTACATTACCCAGCTGCTCTTGGACACATTGCCATCAGGCTAGTCCCCTGCCCAGCCATCTGCTCCGAAGCATTTTCCCTGGTGTCCAGGTAAGTTGATGTGACTTCGTCATGGAGAGACACAGAAAACTTCACTCTTGGTTTCTGTTATTTTTATTTGCTTCCCTGAAATTTTCTGCATGTAGTATTGAAAGCTCTGACCACGCTTTGAGAATGCACTTACTAGTATACCAGCAAGGCATTCAATCTCGATTTCATACTTCGCAGTAAATACATGCAGCAGGAGTTCTGAGATTGATTTATTCTAATTAATCCAATAAATACTAAGGCTTTAATTCCTTGTCTGAGGGTTGTTCTGTCAGTGTAAGTGTGTTGTCCTTGAAGATTTACGTTTGATGGGAGGGAAAGATCTATTAAGCTCTCACCCATTCACAGGGGAATAAATGGCCTTTCTATCTTGAGGCTGTTTTTTAATGAACCACAGTGCTGACTGTACTCTCTGCAAATGGTGTTCCCCACCCTGTGTGTCAGGCTGAATATTTCTAATGTTTCTTGCTCTATCCAGCCTCAGCCCATATAGTTATGACGAAGGTTGCCTGTCCAACAGCCAGGATCACATTCCCCTTGCTGCCCTCCCTCTGCTAGCAACATCGTCCCCGCAGTACCAAGAAGCGGTAGCCACAGTCATCGTCAGAGCCAACCAGGCCTACAGCGAGTTCATCCGATCCCAGGAGGGCATGTCATTCAACGGCCAGGTGAGCCACAAGGAAAGGAGGAGCACGTGAAGCAACTTCCTTCTGAAGCTCTCTTTTCCACCGTCCTCTCAGGAGGGATGGAAACATGACACTGTTGAGCCGCAGTAAGAAAGTGTTGTCCTTCCATTTCTTCCTTTCTGAGGGAGAGAGAGATGATTGCTTATTTTCTTTCTGGAACCTTTGGGATTCAAAGCAAAGTCTGAGTTTGGGTTCAGAAAAGAAGCTACAAGGCTATGAAGTTAATCAGTCTTCAGCATGACACACCTTTCCAAATCAGGAATACTACCTTTGATACTAAACACGATCGCTGCGCCCCTTGCAAACCCAGGCTGTTTAAGCATTCCCGTCTTTAAAGGACCCTCAGCAGCTCACGCTGGAGTTGTTCCAGAAGTGGGTTTCTCTTTTGAGACTGTGCAGCTGCTGCACCTTGCAAGAGACCGTGACTGAGCCTCACACCTCTGGGAGCAAAGGGACTCTCCAGCCCCACGAGGTTTGAGCTGTTGGATTCGCTGTCGCGCTGCGCTGCTGCAGCGTGATTTATCCACCTCGAGCCTCTTCCCAGCCAGCATCTGCCCGGGACGCGGACAGCCCGGTGTAATCAGCACTCTGTTTAGCTGCCACCTCTGAACTGAAGGCAAGGGGCTTTTTGTTTTTTCTCCTCCACCATGTTTTTGTTGCCTTTTTCAGGTCTGCTTGGTAGGGGACTGCGTTGGAGGAATCCTGGGATTTGACGCCTTATGCTACAGCAATCAGACTGTGTCCGAAAGCCAGAACAGCAGTCGGCGAGGAAGCGTTGTGAGTGTCCAGGTAATGCTGGCTCCCAGTGCCTGTTGGGAATGGGCCCGCTGGCCACAGCGCCTCCGTGACCCCTGGTTTTGGTAAGGTTCTTTTCGTGAACCAACAAAGACTCTATTCCTCACCGACAGCAAACGTCTCTTAAGGTGCCTGTGGGTTTCAGTTTGGGTGGGACTGCTCTGAACAGGGATGCTTCACCCTCTGGTGTGCAGCATCACCCTCACCCTTACGAAGTGCCTTGGTCTGAGATACAGTATTGCCCTCAACTGGTTCTTGGGGTAGATGAGGAAGAGAGGACGGAAGGAGAAGGTTATCCTGTGAGCGTTCCGGTTTTAGCTGTTAGAGTGCAAAATCTGTACATTTCAAATCCCAGGATACCGACCTCCTGTCTCCTGGAATAACGGTGAACAACAGCTATTGTTCCAGTGGCTCTAATCTGGAAGCCAGCAAACACCTCAGCAGGAGCAACATTGATATTCCCCGCAGCAACGGAGAAGATCCAAAGAAGCAGCTGCCACGGAAAAGGAGTGATTCATCAACCTATGAACTGGACACAATAAAGCAGCATCAGGCCTTTCTTTCCAGGTAAGGACTTGAAGGAGCGGAAGCAGCAATATTCTGGAGCTGGGATCGGTGCATCTGTGAAACATGAGTGTTGCTTTGTCATCCTGCGATAAGCAAGGTGGAAGAAAGCGTCTCGTTTAGATCGGAGGGATATAGATTTCAGTGCGTTATATATGGAAAAAAACCCCATCAGCTCTCTTGCTGAGTGGCAGAGAGAGAATCTAGCTGCTCCGGCACAACTGGTACAATGGCAGAAGCCTTTTTTCCTGTTGCTTGACAGCCGAGGCAGTCAGGTGACTTACGGCTTTCTTGCTGTGCCCCGAGTGCAGGTTGGAGGTTGTAAAGCAAGTGGAGAAATTGTGCAAGAGAAGGCAGGGAAGCAGAACTGGGCATCTTTCATTTCAAACATCTCTGAAAGCTGACTGGGTTTGCTGCCTGTTCTTGGGAAAGGTGGCGTGAGCCGAGCATCCTTTGATTTTGGCCTAGTTCAGTTGCGAGGTTGAACTGTGGTGCCTTTCCTGTCTCAGGAGCAGGTTTCTCCTGTCACGGTGGGAGAATGGTCTGGATGAGCTGCTTGACTGGTGCATGGCGCAGCCTCGAACTGCACGTGAGGATTGTTCTGTCTGTGTGACTGTTTGGCAAAGCAGCCCAAGCACCCTGCATGGAGCAGGGCCAGGGGACGCATTCTGTCCCCTGCCAGGGCTGCTCCCTTGCACCAAGGTCGTGTTTCACGTTTGTTACTCCCTCCTGAAGCCGCCAATATCCCATTCAGATGGACTTTCAGAAACGTATCCGTTAGCATAACGGACGAAATTTTCATAGCAATCTTTCCACTGCTGATTCAGGGACTACTTCTATAAACCCAGAGGCTTTTTCTGACTGAACCATCTTCAGCCGGTGGAACTGGGCAGCCCAGACCTCTTCCTCCTGCACACCTGGAGGAACGGCAACATCTCTTAATACCTGTTCCCCCACGTCCCAGGTACTGGGGAGCAACGTCCCCCCACCGGCAAACACCATTATCTGCCTTGCAGCTGTGTCCAAAGCTGTTCCTTTTGCCCTGTGCCGGCCTGAAGGTTTGTCCTGCGCTTCTGCCCCTCCTTTGCTACTCGCAATCATTGCCACAGCCCGGGGACTCCTGTTGTCCTGCCACGTAAAAGATTCATAGGAGAGAGCGAGCATCAAAGCGGCTGTTGTTGGCGCGCAGGGAAGCTGTATTCAGAAGGACAGCTGCATTTACGACGACGACAATAAGCTGCTCGGCTGTTTCCAGCAGGTTAATAAAAGGCAATCAGTCTCTTGTTCTTACCTTATCAAAACAGCCTCCTGTATTAGAGGAGAAAATATGAGTCATGGAAAAATGTGCTCTTTCTCCTCCTTGTTATTGACCTCGGGGGCACAGACTCCGCTGGGAAAGCAGGCTGGCATCTCGGTGCAGTTTCACACCTAGTTTAGAACGAGGGCTGGGCCTGATGTGGGTAATGAATTGCACAGTTTGTCATTTCAGATGGCTTTGTCCCCGTCCCTCCTGCTCCATCTCCGAGGGAGACCCTGGGTGAAAAATGAGTCTCTTCCCACAGCTCAAGAGCAAGATTCCCATAGGGAAAGGGGCAGGTTGCAGCTGCTGTGAGCTGCCTCCACTCCCTGGTGCAGGGGGTACTGAGAGCAGTGATTCCCCTCCCGCATGACTGCGGGGCGTCATCCCCGGCCCTGGACCTTGTGCTGACAGCCATCACTGCTGAGCAGCGCGGTCATCGGCGGAATGCCCCTTTGTCCTCTCTAGCACCCAGCAATGATTTTCCCGTTCAAAAACCAAGCCCTGATGTGACGCAGCTTCGTGCAGGAGGTTGGCAGATAGGAGCCGAGTGTTCCCGACGGGCTCAGCAGACGGGCAGCCTGGCACACGGGGGCCTTTCTGTCCGTGCCGATTGCAGCTTGTGCCAAAGACACTCATTTCTATTCACGTATCAGACCTTCCCGCTTCTCTGGGATAATGCCCAGCAAGCCAGAGCAGCATCTGGAGGTTACAATCACACATTTATTTTTAAATTCAGTCCTTCTGCACAACTACATTATTTCTGGCTGTGCTGTACTTGTATTATTGTAAATGAGTTGATTTGCTTCTGAAATCCATAAGCTCTTGTTTAATTAACGCACACGGTACATCTGCTGCTTTTTAAAGGGAGAACAGGGCGCTGTTGGTTGGTTGGAGCATGACGGATTCAGAGTTCCCCTTGGCTCTCGTTTCTTTTGATGGCTCCAAAGACTATCAAGTTCCCAGTAAAAGGAGAGAAGCTGTCCAAATTGCTGAGCAATATGAGTGCTTGTGTTCTCTTCCACTCCCCACGAAGAAACGCCATGGGAAGATGGGTGGAACACACCATAAAACCCTTGCCCCTGTCCTGCCTTAACACATCTGTCGTCAGGGCGGTCTTTCCTTTGGTGCCTTCGTTCGAATCACGTTGCCATTGCTCCGTCTTTGGCAAAACTGAGCGTGTCCTAAATAACTTTGTATTCCTTACGCACTGCAAAGTTAAGGCACTGCAGCCTCGTCAGCTAAAGAATTGTCTCTTCACTGAAGGTGGCTTGTTTTAAAACGTGTTTCAGCGTTTCATGTCTTGGCAATGTGATCTCAGGGAAGCTCGTTCACATCACAGGAACGGGAATGTGCTCATTTTAGCTGTCACTGCTGTAACCTCCTGCTCCTCTGGCTTTTGTCGTCAGTGTTTTGACTTGCAGCGATAGGTGTGTCTGGCGTAAGTAAGCTTGTCGTTTCTGGAGAGAGTAGTGCCACGCGTGTGCGCACTGCTAGAGAATACGTGACAGTGCAGCGTGAGAAGGGAGTTTTTTAACACCCTCAGGGAGTGGCGTTCAGCAGAGGTGCTGTCTCTGCCACGATGATTATTTACCAAAGCAGGAAAACAAAGTGCAAGTGAAATCCCTTTTTTCTTCTCGAATGTGTGAGCATTTGCAGCTGCTCGTTTATTGAATGGCTGTCTCGGAGGAGTGTGTGAGTGACTGCTCCGGTGCTACAGATGGTGGGGAGCGAGCAGCCCTAGTTCCACGAGCGCAGCAGTGCTGGGACGTCGCTGCCCAGCCAGGCAGCCAGCACACTGCCTTCAGAAGTGCCTTTGATCAGCAAGTGCTGTTGCATGCAGAGACACGGCAAGTGCTGGTGACCACCTGGGATTTTGACTTGAGGTCACAGAGCTGGCAAGAAACTGTTGCATTTGCATCATTCCTGACTCCAGGCCAATAAACCTTTTATCCAGCCCAACCGTTGGGGTGTTTGTTTATCCTGTGTATTTTATAGAACTTCTTCAGATGCTTTTTAAAGTGTTTGCAAACACCCTGTTAAGTCACTGCTGGTGTTCTGTCTTCAGCTCTTCGCTTCTATTTATAACAGTGATAACCTGGCAAGGCTGCCATCTGAATCTGTAGAACCTGGAGAGCAAAAGAAATGGGTGGTAACAGCAGAACCAGCTTATTAGTGCTACACAGCTGCTGTTTTGCTGCCTAATCCCAGGTTTAGACTGCAGAGAGGTACCTCTTCTCAACATAGGGGTGGATTTGTGGCATTTTCATGTAAGAATGCCTGCTGCTTCTTCCTCAGTGTCCGAAAGATACGTGAATTTAAATCTGTGTTAACCCTGTGTATTGCCCAGCCCGCGCTGCGCACGGGCTGCATTTCGCAAACAGATTGCACTCCTGAAAGAGCAGGGGAGGGAGTTATACGTGTTTTATGTCGTACTCTTTTTAAGTACAGGTACCACGAGTTGTTGGGCTGAGGTTGAGAGCTAGTTTGGTAGTAACTCGACAGATGTGGCCTCATGGGCAGAAGAGAAGCGGGAGCATCCTGGATACATGATGAATACAATGTGCCCATGGCCACTGAGTTAACTACCCCAATTCCCATTCCCAGCGGGTGCCGTCCGCGTGGTGGAGGCTGTGGTGCAGCCCTGGTGCACGCAGATATTAGAAACCCTCTCACAGATTTTGACTTTATTTTTCTCTTCACCATTTGTCTTTTTCCTTTTCAATCCTGTAACATTTGTCCAACTACTTCCACAAGGAAGAAATGGGCAAGCACAGCTTTCCAAAATGTTTGAGAACGAGGGGATGGAAGGAACTCAAATGCTGACAAGCACAAGGCACAGCAGAAACATCTGTAATGCAGCGAATCTCTGTAGAACTGCCTCTCTAGTCATTTTGTCTTGCTGATTATTTTATCTTGCAAATTACTACCCTCCTAGCAGCAACCGAGATCTTGACTCCTCAAAGAAAAAGCATTTTGAGGAGATAGGAGTGTGTAGATGAACCCAGCTGAGGTTGCTTTTGTACAGTCTACATTATGCCAACATAATGGGGTCGCTGACTGGGGGGACGTTGTGCTGGCCAGTAAAACCACAGCACTGGGGCATGGTGGGTTGATTGGCACAGTTCCTTCACTGAAGAGAGAGAACTGACACTCACTGTCAATCACTCATCCAGCCTCCAGTTATGAGAACACAGCATGAATAAGATTTTGAATTTCTTTTCTGTTCTTGTCCCAGTTTACATTCTAGTGTTCTGAGAAATGACCCGGGATCCAGGCGATCTAGTAGCTCTACTATGTTGGATGGAGGAAATATTGGGAAGTTTGAATTTGAGATCACTGACTTCTTCCTCTTTGGTTCTCCCTTGGGTCTGGTTCTTGCACTGCGAAAAACTGTCATTCCAGCTCTTGACAGTAAGTCCTGCTGTAATCTGCTGAGCGAGTGAGCTCAGTGGAAGCACCTCCTGCCACCAATGTAGTCATGAGACAAACTAGTAAAACCCAAGCATTTATATGTAACATTTATAGCACCGTAAGGAAGCAGATCACTGTGTGCTCTAGCCAGTACCGATTATACAACTTATTTGCAATGTGCTCCTGAACATTAAAAATAGTGGCCAATTCCCGAGTCTGTAAATACTGTAATAAATTGTTTCAATTGGCTGAACTGGAAGATGAGGGAGATGATAAATCCTTAGCACTTTTTTTAACCCAACAGTTGTCGGTTTTACAGACAAATATTTACAATATTCTAACAAATAACCTTCTGATGCTTGAGGGGTGTTTCTCTTCATCTGTTTAGTCTTTCAGCTCAGACCGGCTTGTCAGCAGGTCTATAACCTGTTCCACCCTGCAGACCCATCTGCGTCACGCCTCGAGCCCCTTTTGGAGAGGAAGTTCTACCTTTTGCCTCCCTTTAACATTCCCCGTTACCAGAGGTTCCCGCTGGGTGATGGCAACTCTGCTGTTCTGGGTAAGTCCCTTTAGATCCATATTCACTGCCTGAAGGGTTATAGCCACACTTTACATGAAATTATCAAAGCAATTGGGAGTGACACGAAAGAGAATTGGCCCTGTGCTGTTAGTCTTATTCCCAATTTGCTGGAAAAGTAGTGTTCTTGTAACGAAATCAGTGCCTCGTGACCCGTGTGCCCTTTATTTGTCACACAGAGGCCATCAGCTGCTGAGAGTCACGCTGTGGAGGTCCCTGTTTTACACCCACGCTGGTGCTTGTGACTGGGCCTGAACAAAACATGATTAACTTGGCGGAGTTCAGGACTTTAATGCTTGAAGGGCCAGTGCAGACTGGAAGGAGCAGAGTCAACAGTGAGATAGAGATGATTTACTTGGTTTTTTTCATGGGACAGGCTACAGCAGGTCAGAAGGCTGGTGACACCGCCTCACCCTTGCTACCCTGCCAGTAAGATACTGTATCTTCCTCAGATTCCTCTGCCTTCTGCCTTCTGCCTTCACTTGCTCCACCCCCATGGCAGCAGCGACGGAGTCTAGGATGCGTGCACGCCCTTTTGTCTTACTGGGTTGCACTGGGAACAGCTGTGTCCTGCCCAAGCCCTGCCTCAGCTCCCATTACACCAGTAGCAGCTGATCCAATAAGATAAACTGTATTTCCTCCCATCTTCACCTCGGTGCCTAGACTCCTGTGGTCTGTCACCATCAGAGTGCAGGCTGTCATTGCAAGGAGCTCTCAGAGAAGCTCACCACTGTGCAGCACTAAGTTTGACCTTTCTGCTTCCCCTCAAGCTTTGGTTCCCTGCATGGTCAGGGCTTTGAGGCAAGAAGAACCGTAATTTTCCCCTTCCTAGAGGTGGTTAGTCAATGGCTACTTAAAGTCAGCATTGCAGCTAAGAGTTGTTGCTATAAAACCAGACGTACAGCACACAAAACCAGAGCAGAATATCAAAGCCACCGGCTAGAAAGATTGGGCTTTGGCTGTTGTTTTTTTCCCAGAGCTCCGGTAGCTTTCCACTTAATTAATATTTGAATCGTGCAGGACTAAATGAAGAGGAATGTGTTTCAGGAGCTGAATAATTCTGGTGATGCTGCATCATCTTAAAACTGAAAGTCCAAAGCAGTGGTCTCCTATGTATCAGCATCTTTAAAGATTGTATTGTAATTGCTGAGTCTGGAGGAGTGATTTGCTAAATGGGCATAAACTAAACCCCGTGTTTAATGAGGTGAAGAAAATACTTTCTGCGGGCCCCACTCACTTGTCGAATTTAGCAAGGATCTTGCTGCCACACTTCTTAAAAATGGATCCACCCACAATTACATTTGGACCCAGTCCCCCAGCTCAAGGAATCTGCAGCAACTTGAAAAGCAATTTGCTTTTTGGGTGTATTCTAGGTATCAGCTGCAAGCAGCTGCTTAAATAAAATCCTAAACATCTTTCTTCTTCCTCTTAAGCACAGTTCAAATCCCCTGTTCCACTGAAGCCAGAGGTAGGAGCCCTGTTGCCACTGAGCAGCCCGTGTTCTGGTTATTGTTCCGCACAAAGACGGGGATCCTGTGAGCTTGCTGTGCCTCCCCGGACCTCGGAGCTCGCGGTGTTTCGAGACACTTGCTATGTAGTGGGAGGAGTCAAACAGCAATTAGCTCAACTGTGAGAGGGGGAGAGTGATTTTGAAGCCCTCTCCACGTTTGAGCCTAGTTATTTTAAGAGATGCTGCTCTGCCTTGATGAATAAGACTGACAAAAAGTCATCTTTGAATTGTCTCATGTAAGACAAAGCCTCGTCCTTTGCGTATCGTAACGGAACAGGCTATTCCTCCCCGTGAGAGTCCAAATGCCAGCGTTGCGATTTACACGTTACCCAGAAGGACTGTTCTAACCGCGATTGGCAAAGTCACCCCTGAAGCTAGTGTTCACTGCAGGGCGCTCCAGAAGAGTTAATTGCTGCTCTAATTAAGCTATATGATTTGGTGAGCACGTAAAATTCAGGTGCTCAGCTGTAATTAGTTATGTACAAAACCGTCTGTAATGCTACTTGTGCAGATTTCCGCAGGCAGACAGCAAGCTTTTTTTCCAGGCCACGATTCAGAAAGCCTCTTAGACGGCTTTTTTTTTTTTTTTGATGTTTTCCCATCTGCACTAAATGTCGGGGCCCTGTTTCATTACAACCAACTTGCGGAGTGAAATCAAACTCACCTCCCTGCTTACCCCTGTGCTTTGCACGGTGTAGCCTGTGAGTCTGGATTTCGGTTAATCTCCCCTTACAGCGTGGTGTTTCCCTTCAGAGTACAAAGGACCTGCTGAGTGCTCGTGGGCTGGGCTCACCGCAGAGCTGGTTAAGAGGTCTCCCTTCCGTGGCTGAAGTGCCATCGTTGTGCTCCCCTCTGCTCCCAGCTTAATCTCTGGGTGTGGGTCTATCTGGGAAGTCACCCGTGTTTTGTTTCTTTCACTCTATTTGAAGGTTGTCTTTTCATGGAAGACTCGTAGTTGAAGTGCTCAGTTGTAACTGTTTGTACGTTAACACTTTGTGGCCGCATGTCTGTTGTTCTTTGTCCTTCTGTTTTGTTTTTTTTTTTCCCCATCTGCTTCTAGTTGAGACAATCCAGAACAATCCCATCCTCCTCATGGAAAGTAGCCCTCTGGGTGCTCTCCAGCACCAGGACAGCTTCATGGAAACAAGTATCCCCGTTCCCGTACTGAATTGGCAAGATGTTTCCAATAAAAGTGCTGGTTTTGTGGAGTGTGTGTAACCTACACTTTTGTTTTGTCTATGGTGTTGGGTACTCGGGGTGCTTTTTGGAGATCACACTGTTGCCTCCTGGAGTTGAAATCTTCATGCTGTGTCTCAGGCTGTGCCACGTGAAATAACCACTTGGGATCGTGCTTGGGTCTGGGAGACCCACCATGAAAAGAACGAGCTGGGATGACAAACTGTCCTGTTCTGGTGTTGATGCTGGAAGGGGAGATTGCTGGCGTGCGTTTACTGTTGTCCATCTGTGATGGCTGTGCTGCTGGAAGGAGCTTTGGCACAGAACGACTGGAGTGCCTGGGTGGCCCTGCTCAGGCGCAGGATCCCCTGGGAAAGGGTCGGTTGTCTGCAGTGTGTGACTGCCAGCAGCCAGCCACGCCGCACCGTGGCCCAAAGTCTAATTAACGTCTGTGTCAGACCCAGATATTGTCCATTTGAGTATCCCCTGTTTGGACACTTGTGGCTCCGCTGAATACAGCGACTGAGGCTTTCAGACCCCAAGGTGGCTATACGTGTTGGCTTTTGGAAATGAATTTCTTGACTTCTGCCTTAAAAGCAAAGTTTGATGCCTTTGTTTTGCTTATTTTCCATCATAAATGCTGCATGGCCTCATTTATTCTGGTTGTGGCTGACGCTACGTCTGCGATTTTAATGAGACTTGACTTTGTCTTCGTGTTTTCTTCCCCATGTGTCTTGCCCGTTCTCGCCCCTTTGTCGGTGTTCCGCGCTGAGAGCTTGGTTCTGCTGCCGTGTTGTCTTTAACAAGCTGACGATGCTGTCGATGAGCAATCCAGTACATTATGTGGTCATACAGGATGGCAACACTGCGGACTGTTGCAGAGAGCCTCCCTCTTTGTTTTTCGAAGGTGCAGATCATTTTTAGCACGTTGCCTGTGCTGTGGTGTTCTGTACAAAGCAGAGGGTGCTATTAACTGATCGCTCTGGAGGTCTCTGGTGAAATGCCATTTAGCTGTCATCTGATATTTCCAGCTGTCAGGCTGGAGTTTTTAGAAGCGTCTCCGCTCTTCACTTTGCATGTCAGGAGCACAGTGTGGCCAAGCAGTGCTTGGCTTGACTGTAGCAAGTGCTGAAACCCAGTTCAGCCGCTGGACTGCGGGAAACATCCAGAATCATAAAAACATACCGCAGAAATCTGTGTTGCTCCTGATCTCAGGGCAGCGAGTGCGGAGAGCCCAGCGCTGACCAGTGACTCCAGTGCAAGCAGGGTCTGGCCTGTGCTGAGCACCTGGCTGGCTTTTCTATTTTTTTTATTTTTATTGAACTTGACATATTTTTGATTGCTTTCAGTATTTCCCACTTGGTGCCACGGCTCAGCCTGCAAATAGCACGTACTGAAATCTGCCACGCAGGTGCCCCCAGAACTTGATGCAGTGCCGGCAGTGCGTTAGGAGGATGGCCCGGTGCCATTCGCTTCGTGGGAAACGGTTAGTAAGAACATTGACAAACGAGGCCACAGACGAAAAGACACAGCACTGAAATTAGTATTGAAGACCCAGAGGTAGGGGAAAAAATGAAATTGGTTTTGTTTCTTACAGAACCAATTTCTTACACTTTCTGGAAGTGCAGTTAAATCGCAGTTCATTGCACTGGCCTGACACGCTGCAGGTTGAGCAGCAGCAGGTCCTTTGCTGGGAGAGAGGGTGCTCAGGGCGCCGCTCAGGCCAGGTCTTCTCCTCCTGAAGGTTCCTCGTTCCGATAGTCTGCCCTCAGACGCGGTGTGTACATTGTACTCTTCAGCCAGCGCAGTAAACCGGGGACACCTCTGCCCTTACCCAGCGACAGAGAGGAACAGCAAATCTTGATGGAAGTCTTGCTGCTGCTGGGCTGGGTCCAGCCATCCAGCTTCACCCTGGGCTCCAAGTCTTCGCCTGAAGAACCTCCCTGAGACTGTCAGGACCCAAGTTGTGGCTGGGGATGTCACCTCTGCAGTGCAGAAGCCTTTAGACTGCTCCCTTTAGGAGCAGGAGCATGTGCTGGGGTCAGTCTGTGCTGCCGTGGCAGCATGTCTGTGTCCCCCCCAGCTCACTGCACTCCCCAAGAAAGCCCCCTTGGTTTCAAAACCTCAAGAGCAGTGCTGCACAAGAGACTGGGTGCAAAAAATGCACACAGAGTTTAGGAAATACATTGTTAGGGGGTTGTTTTTTCTGCAAGTCAGGTCTGGGGTTTCATCTGGAAGTCGTTGTCTCTGCAGCTCTGGGGTCGAGGAAACTTGGCTGAAGGGGCAGTGATGATAAAACGGGTTTTCTGCCCACGCTTCCTGCCCTGCCTTTTCTTGGCCCTCGTTTTTCTTAGAAACTGTCCTTTTTCAGGGACAGAGGGTGCGTAGCTTGGGAAAGGGGAGAAGCACAGGAGCAACTCGAGTGGGCTGGAGCAGGGGAGCGCTGCTGTCGGGTGGCACTTCACCCCCCGCAGAGCAGGCTCCTGCCAGCAACGCAGGCAATACTAAACCGCACAGCACAGGAATGCGAAAACAGTTTAGGCTTTTATAGGGGTGAAAATTACTCCTCTGGTGACAGGCGCTAGGATGGTGTTGGGAGGGCTGTTGAGGTTGTGTGGGTTTGCTTCAAACGTGCTGTATTCAAAAATCCCCAGTCAGGCCCAAGAAAGTGAGATTGGCTAAAAAGAGTGAGCCCGAAATACCAATGTTTGTTCTTTTATTCACCTTTTGCTTTCTGGGCTCTCCAAGGAGATAAAATTCAGGCAGAGCTAAGGGAAGACATGCCAGCGGAGCCATGATCAACCCCGGTACCTGGCCCAGCCTTTTCTCCTAGGTAGCATTGCGGTAACACTCTTCAGCGTGTCTTCCAGCTGCTTCCGAATTCAAGCCACAGTTCACTATTTAAGGGAGAGGAAGATGTTCAGGCTTCACTGGTAGGTGCTAGTTAAACCTGAACCTGGCATTTTTCCTAGTGCAGACAAAGCCAAACCTCTCCTTGCAGCAGAGCAAGCCCAGGGAAGGGGATGGTCGTCATCGATGTTACAGCCGTGTTGTGGCGCCCCTTTGATGTGACACAAGCGCAGAAGGATCTCACAGTCTGTACAGACAAGGGAGAGGAGAGGAAGGGGGAAGAGATAGGGGAAGGGGAAGTATCTGGGGAAGAGATGAGAGGGTTGTCCCAGGTCATGCAGTAATGGGAACGGGACCTCTTACCCTTGAGACTTCTGTAAGGTTGAATGCAGCTCTTGGCTTGGCACGTGTTCTGCAAGTACAGCCTCTGCTTGAATAGTCTCCTCTTGCGTGTGCTGGTGCTTTCTGCGGTAAGAAAACCATACTGGCCCAGTGGGGCTGGCTGGGATGTGGGTACTGGTAACAGCCTTGACAGCCAGCAGCTCAGCGTGAGGCAAAAAGAGGAGGGAAGTGCTGAGAAAGTGATGCTGGTAATAGCCTTTCAGGCACAACGTGGGCAGTGTGCGCGGCTCATCATCAGGTCAGGCTCCCGCTAAGGCTCAGATCTCGCAGTCCATGAAGCTTTTACACAGAGCAGCTTGTGGCCTGATTTTCCCTGCAGAGAAGAGAATTCTTTTACCAACACTTAGCTACACATTTTCTGCTTCATACAGTCCCTTTCCCTCCACTGCAGCAGCTTTTGCCTGGACACCGACACTGCTGCTGTGAACCGAGAGACTGGAGGAAGCAAACCAGTAGCCCCAAGCCAAACTGACCGATGTTAAATGAAACCAGTTGCCAAAGCAATGCCTTGTGTCAGCTGCATACTGGGATTAAATCCAGGGACATCGAAAGCGGCTGAAATAAGTGGAGGATGTTGGTGTGTGGGAGTAACGTACTCACGTTCCCTGTGGCGTCTTCTGCCTGGCCGGGCACGACCCTGTGCCCTGTCTGATACCTGGGAGTTAAGTTCAGGTGCTGCCTCTCGGGTACAGCAGAGATGGGCAACGTTCAAGCGGTAGCGAGTAGCTTTGCTTTTGCATGTTGCTGTCCTACTGGTGCTGCCTGCCGTGGAGGACTGGTACTGGCGCTGCAAACCCTCCGCAGTGCGGGGCCTCGTGGCTTCCGCAGAGGGGAGGATGCTCTTACCACTGTTACAGGAGAAAAATTTTCTCATGACTTCTAGCACCTCTCAGTTTGCCAGTCCGGAACGTTTTAAGTCCATTGTCCTCCAGCACGTGTATAAGGTCCATGTGAGCATGACTTCAAATCCTCCTCCTCTGCATTGATGTACTGAAGGGTTAGGCCACACTTGGTAAACCTCAGGTTGGGATCTAAAAAATCCAGACTTGCACGTCGCACAGAAGTAGCTCTGTTTCCACAGAGACTGAGCGCTCCCCGATCCGCCAGCACCGATGGGAGATGTAAGTGCTCAGCACCAGACCCCTTCCTTTCGATAGCCCTTACTTTAGTTTAACGAGTGTTGGCTGTATCCGTTAGCGATAAAATACGAGTTCAAATTCAGTCCCTGCCAGGCATGAAGATGTTTTCTTGATTTTTTTTTTTTTTTGCATTAATGCTTCTATCTCAGAGATGTTCATTTAAGTCTAAATGTTTCAAGAAAACAAATATCCCCATTGTAAGGTTGTTTTTTATGTCCTCCTTACCTTATTTTGTCTCGATGCGAATATATAAAGTCGGTATATTCACATCTGGGTGTATGACACATGCTTCTGTAATTGCTGCTTGAATAAGTCTGCCTGGATTTTTCTTTGGGGTTTTGGATTTGGTTTTTTTGAGCTGCTTATTTTGCTGCTTCTCAATCAAAGACTGCTCCTCCAGCCCCGTGTCTCTTTGCCTGCTGTGGTGTTTGCTTTCTTTCCCAACTGGAGCTCTGATTAAATGGTTTTTGTTGTTTTGGGTTTATTTTCCATTCCAATCAGTTCTGAAAGGTTTTTGCACCTACCAGCCTTGTTTGCCTCCTTCCTCCCCTCGAGTTCATCTTGCCCAGCCTCTGTCTGTTGGTCTAATATTTTGATTTCCCTGTTTCAACTTTGTAGCCGATGTTGTTCAGTCTCATGGTGCCGTCTTCATGGAAAGCGCGTCCCTGTCCACCCCCATTTCAGCCCCTCAGTTCAGGGGCTTCCGGAGAGCCAGTGAGATCAGCATTGCCAGCCAGGTCTCAGGAATGGCAGACAGTTACACTGCTTCCAACATAGCCAACAGTAAGTGTTTCACCCCCTCCGAGACCTCTGCTCGCTGCCGCACCGCTCTCGGCGCCACGCACCGGGCCGGAGCCGCCCAGCTTCTGTCTGTCTGTCTGGGGTTTTACTTTCCGCTAACAACAAAAAGTTGGAACGATTCCGCCTTCGCCCAGTTTTGCCGTAGCCAGTGCCACGTGCTGTCGCATCCTCTGGAGGAACCGCTGACATACTCGATTATGACACAGGGGCCACCGCTGCGTGTGGGATCGTGCTGGTGATAAATGGTTGGACAAACCATAACGGTTGCTAGTTCTGAGCATCGCTTGGCTGCTGTGTGCGGTGAGGGCTCACCCAAGGGATGAGGTGTGGGAACTGGTAGGGATCGGCGCTGCCAGATCGCAGTGCAGGATGTGGCGTGATGCAGATCGTGGTGCACAGCCCTCTGCAGTGCTGAAAGGGAAGAACAGATTTGGGCTGGTTATTTATGATTTTTGCTTTAGAAATTCAGCTGTTCTGCAGCCCACGGGGCAGCTCAGGGAGGCAGCCGGTTATGACCCATATGCCTGAGCTGAATGAGGAATAAAGGGATTTTTCATTTACTCCTTTTCCCAAGACCTATATAACTTCCCAGGTAACACAGCGGAGAGCAACAGCCTTTGTTAACGGTTCAGCCTGTTCTTTATTTCAGCTGAGGTGTGAGATTAACAGTCTGTGTCCTCAGGGGCCTCTCGTACTGAAAAAGGCTGAGAACCAAACAAATTAAAAAAAAAAAATTCAAACCAAAAAAACCACAAAAAAACCAGCAAACAAAAAAACCCCTTCAGCCCAAACTCTTGTCCCAGAAGGTGGCAAAAATTTAAAGATACTCCGTTAGACTACAGGGCTACGAATTCCTGACTGCATAACTAATTGCTGAGGCTAATAACACTCCCCGAGGCACGCGGTAGTTGCTGAAGGTCTGGGGGTGCTGGTCAGGGGCGGCTGTAACTTCTTGCCCTGTGTGAGGCACCACTCGGCAGCGGGATTAAACTACCTGCGCTCTGACAAACGAGGTGTGTCACCCCAGAGCGCATCCGAGAGCTGGCGCCACGGTCCCCGTGTGGCGCCTTCTTACGCTTGTCCCGGTACGAGGTCTTGCCCAGCGCTTGCTGAACATCAGCCTGTTGGGGCAGGAGGCTGCTGGGGGGACGGTGTTTGTTTTGTGCTGGTTTCGCACCCGCGGAGAGCCGCCGAGGACGGGCAGCGGGGAGCGGTGGTTGTTCGTTACCGAGTGTTTACGCCAGGGTGATGCCGAAAGGCCCGCGGGACGTGACGGCGGGGTCAGGCCCACACAACGCTTGCCTCCCTTTGCTTTCCCCGCGCTCTCCCCGGTTGTTCAGCTTCTGGTTTGTGTAATTTATTCCTCCACGCGCTTCACAGCCACCAAAACCTGTTTCTGAGATCGGATGGGGAGGGGCCGGCCCCGGCACGGGCTGCGCGTGCACCCGGATGCCCTGCGCAGCCCCAAGGGCTGTCGCAGCCCCTTCCTTCACCTCTCGAGTGCCGACGCGTCCTCTGAGCCCTGGCCCTGGCTTTGCAGCGCTCGCCCTTGTCAGCGCGGTGGCATCGAGGGTTGGGTGTGCTCTGCCCTTCTCCCGCAGCGAGAGCCCGAGGAAGTCCGGAGGGCACCTCCAGACCACGGCTCCCTCCCGGGAGCCCTCCCTAGGGCGCAGCCACCCTTGTGCTCTGAACTGCAGGAGGATGAAGCCAGTGTTGCCTGCAGCATGTGTGTGCCGTAATAATAAGTGTGATTTCTGCTTTTTTTTAATTTTATTTTTCCTTTTAGAAACCAAACACCACCTTAATCATTGTAGAGGGTTTAGCCTTCTGTCCCAACTTGCCCTCCCTCACAAATCCCCTACCCAAACCACGTCCAAGAGACGTAGGCAGCATAAACACGAAATCCCTTCGAAGGGAGGAAAGCTCAAAGGGCCGTGGAGTCAGGCTGCAGGCTGTGCTCTTCGGATTCCCGACCTGGACATCAAGACAGGTACTCTGGAGAGATCCACTCCGGTCCACCTCCTCTCTCGTTCAGTAGTCACAGAACTTCACAGCAACTCTATGCACTTTCGCTGAGGCTCTTCCAATTTCTGATTGCATTTTAACAAGCATTTCCGTCACTTTACCCCGAAGATCAATCGCCACACAGCTAACAACTTGGCAAGAGCAGGAGTTCTTCTGGGCAGGCTGCGGGAACAGCGCTTCTGCCTCCACCACCGTCTCTTGAGCATGGAAGAGTAAATCCTCTCTGCTTCCTACAAAGAGTCTGAGATTACCCAAGCTGGCGGCTCGCGTGAGAAATGAAAGGACGGGACGGGACCAGGAGCTGCCAGTTTGGATGACAGGGAGTCAGAACTGGCTGCGAGGAGGTGCCTCTGTGCTCTGGAACAGCCATGGTGATCCTCAACGCCCTCCTCCGCCTTCCCATGGCTCTTCAGAAAAGCAAGGGCCGTAAGGATGAGGGTAGCCTGCGTGCTCAGCACAGCCAGGGCTGGGCCGTGGGGGTGTGCTGATGCCGTAACCCTCTGCACGGTGCTTTGGTGGGAGGTTTACGCAGGTCTCTGGAAGGAGCCGGTGGGTTCGTTCCTTCAGTTCAGCACCTGTGCTCATCACCAGTTAGATTTCCTGTAACAAGAGGAGTTTGTTGGGTTGTACCTTAAACCTGGCAGCTTTCCTGGAAGTCCGTAAAAAGGGAACATTGTCACAGAGAAAAAAGAGGCTTGAGAAAGCCCTTGTCAAAGCCCCAGCTTACAACCTGCATGCACACACAGCTCCTCCTCTTGCTCTCTTGATCTGATCCATCTTCTCTTTCCACGGCTGCTTTTCCAGGCCAGAGCGCATGGGGGCTGAGGACTCTCCGCTGCTGGGAGAGCAGCCCGCGCCTTCGGGGTCTGAGGCTTTGGGCTGGGACGAGCTCGTTGCTAGGAACTTGGAAAGGATGTGTGTGTGGGCAGAGGTCAGGGCGGCATCGAAGTGTGGTGGCGTCCCATGGGTGAACGGTGGCTGTCGGACGCTTGTGGGGGGTGTTTTGACTCCCCAAGGGAGAAATTCCTCTGTGTTGCCTGTAACCTTGCCTGCACCAGATCCCAGTGTATTTTCAGTGCCCCGTGCAATGAAGTCCCAGCACTCCCAGGTACTTTTCTTGCTGGCCACTGCAGCAGCTGTGCTCCCAGAGAGGCTGGGCTGGACGTCTCAGTTGCCTGCCACGTGGTAGCCTGGGAGGGCAGCAAGGACTTGTTGGGGACTGCCAACCCCGGCAGTATGTGCTGTATACCCTGCCTTGTGGTGCCTTGTAGCATCTCGCGTGAGCTCCTAGTATTCAGGTCCTCTTTAGAGTGGCCAATACCTGGATGCTATTCCTTGGTGGAAGCTAAAGGGGTTGGAAGCAGGGCCAGAGATGGCCTGGGCACATATATGCTGGGCAAAGCACGCGCATCCTTCCTCCCACAGCTCCAGGGAGATGCATTTCTGTCTCATGTTTTAGCATGTGGATTCCCAGGCTCATTGCACGTGAGCCTTGGACCCTTCCCTGGAGTCTGGATGAACAGTCAGTTGATACCTGCCCACTAGTGCCTTCTATTTGCTTAAACAAAGCAGAGCTCAAGTCCTGGTGCCCTTGTATGTCCTTCCCTTGGTTTGAGCAAACGCTGAGCCCTGGGTCGGTTGCGACCAGCCAGGGAGCACCTTCCTGGTGTACCTGGAGCGAAGATCCAGAGCCTTAAAATACCATTTGGGAATGGAAACTGCGCATGCATGGGAACCCCCTTTGAACAAGTCTTTTGCTTCTAGTCGCTGCCAGATGGTGGGGAACCAAACGGATCGACTATGCTCTCTACTGTCCTGATGCTCTGACAGCTTTCCCAACGGTCGCTTTGCCACACCTCTTCCATGCGAGCTACTGGGAGTCCACAGACGTTGTCTCCTTCCTGCT
>NW_010417916.1:2504-9180 GCF_000710305.1 Buceros rhinoceros silvestris | reverse complement strand
CCTGCTGAGACAGGTACAGTCATTCTCCCTCCCCTGATCTCTCCTGGGCTGAAAAATACTTTGGGCTCTTGGGTTTGTCCACTGCACCTTCCATAACCCCTGTTGACGTGTAGAGATGAAGAAATGCTCTTTGCCACTGCAGATCCATTTTCTTCCCCTTCTTTTCGTTTCTCACCTGTGTGTAAGCAGAGCTGCACACGTGCACACTGCACGGACACATCCTGTCCCGCCTGGGTAGTCTGGGTCTGGGTTTTGTCACTGGAGCGGGATGGGCTCTCCAGGGAGCCATAGAGTGAACTTAAAGGTACAAATAAAAATAGCTCCAAATACAATAAAGGAGAAGTTCTGTATGAATGTGAGGTGGGTTGATAGGCAGAGGTTGGCTCTACATTTTGGCTTTCAGAGTTCTTGTGGTCTCCTCCAGGAACTCAGAGCATCGTCACTGCGTTGGCATTTAGTCCTCGTTCCTCCGGTGCAGAGCACTTCTCCTGGGGCTAGGCCAAGGGGGATTGCTGGGGTCTGCAGTCTGACACCTCAATTCTATCAACCTACATTTGTCCTGAGATTTAAATTTGCTGTTTAAAATGTGCTTTACTGAAAAGAAATAATTTTCCTTTAGGTCCTTGGGGATGAGGGGGAGTTATTTCCCTTACAAAGTAAGGAATGGCACTTAGAGCAGGGATTGGGAAAAACAAAACTAAAAGCAACTCTCTGGATTGTGTTGCTCCCTTCAGTGCTTGGGTTTGCTTTGTGTTAGCTCAGCCTTTAAGCTATCCCTTGGCTCTTCCAGCCTCCTCGACGGTAGCTCTCAATTATTTATGATTCTGTTGCAAACTTTCTTTCAGCACAATCTTCCAAATAGCGTGGGAACCACAAGCAGAGGTGTCAGTGCTGGTGGCAGCTGAGCAGTAGCGGTAATCCAGTGAGATCCTTTCTTCCCGGGCTGTATCTAGCCCAGCGAGACATCTCTGTGCTTGCACACACCTTGCTGGATGAGCTGCCGTGAAACCCCAGCCCCCTATCGAATTCTGCCTAACGAGCTGAGAGACACCCGTAATTGTGCAGGAGCTGGAACAGTCTCGACAGTCTCTCACACAAAATGCTCCACTCAAGAAATACCAATTACTCGGGATTCAGCCCAAACCTGGGTCTGAGGCACAGCGTGGTGCCTCCCGTCTTGTGGCTTGACATGGCTCTCCATCATTCAAAGCCTGCAGTGGTCTGGCACCCCCCCTTCCTCTGTGCCTGTCTCTATTTGCTCGTCTCTGCCTTGAGACCAGGGTGTTTGCTCATCCCCTCTCCCCTTGCTGTCCTTCCAGAGCACCGTGCCACTTCTTCCCCTAATAAGGATTTGTTTCTAATTGCCTTTGAAAGTCCTCTCTGGACACATGTAAAAATAAGCTGTTGAATAGTTTTGGCCTCCGAAGATTAGATCTTGTTAAAACAAGCCCAAATAGGGTTTGAAAGAGATTCCTGATGTAAATAATTTTCAGTAAAACTTGTTATTTTGTTTACCTTGGACTTCCATTAACTCCCTCTAGCCAGTTCATCCTCCTTGGGCTCCCTTTTCCATTTCCCATTTTCCTCCATTGGAAGAAAACCAGCTTCGGCTCTTCCAGGCAAGCTGGCCTGTGTCAGCCCGTTACAGCAGCTGGATCACTGCTGACCACACAAAACATGTTGGAGTCCTTGTAAAAGAGCCCTCATTTAAGAGGCTTCCTAATTTTTGTTAGGTCGGGGTCACGAAGAGCTGCTGCCAGTTCTGGAGTTCTCTGTGCAGGGTCACCTCCCAGTCCTAAGCAGTCTTTGAGATGTCGCCTTGCCCTTGGGTGTTGTTCTTTCTTTCCCTTCTAGAGCTTAAGAGGAATCTAGGTGGGATCTAACCCTTCTCTCTCCAGGTCCCTGCTCCTGCCTCTCTGCCCATGCCCTGGTGACAAGCAGGAATTGCGCCCATAGGCCGACTGGTGGGCATCACCTTCCCCCCTCTCTGATCCTTGCGCTGGTGCGGTGACATCCCACCAGCACAAAGTCCTTGAGCTCTGTCAAGCTCAGGGGTGAGGTGAGGATGGACAGGCACCCTGCGCTCTGCCTCGCACATGGCTGAGTCGAGGTCAAATCAATGAGAGGAGCAAAAGCCGTGGGACAAGAGCAGTCTGAAATGTGTTCAAACAGAATTAAGAACTGAGCTGAAGGGATGGTATCTGTCAGCGTGAGGCCAGTCAGAGCAGCTGGTGCCAGGTCTGTGTCAAATCAATGAGAGGAGCAAAAGCCGTGGGACAAGAGCAGTCTGAAATGTGTTCAAACAGAATTAAGAACTGAGCTGAAGGGATGGTATCTGTCAGCGTGAGGCCAGTCAGCGCAGCTGGTGCCAGGTCTGGTATGAGAACGGCAGGAGACTGGTGTTCAAAGGAGGAGACCGGTCCCTGCAGACCATGGGAAGGGACTAATGAATGCCTGGAGGAAGGGCAGGTACCGAAGCGCAGAGCTCGTCCTGCTGTGCTTGAGTCAGTTTTGTCCCTCCTGACAATCCAAATAACCTGTGTCCTGGCTGGGATTAAGCCAGTGCTGGCTGCAGGCTTTGCTAGTTCAGAAGAGATCACTTGTCCTTGCAGTTAAGGTCGCAGCCTGTGAAACCTGCGAGCTGACAAGCCAAAGCCCAGCAGGCACATCAGGCCACCTCTGTCCAGGCATTGTCCTTAGTGCCAGCTCGGGAGGTGCAGAACAGCATGGGCAGGAGGAGGGCTGACGTCTCGATGGTCTCTGTCCTCCTGCAGGTGATGAGACATGAGAACTCAAGTGTTTTGGAGCTGGATGGGAAGGAGGTGTCCGTCTTCACCCCCTCCAAGCCCCGCGAGAAGTGGCTCCGCAAAAGAACCCACGTGAAGCTCCGGGTAAGGGTGTTAGGGGGGCTGCCTCCGGGGCAGAGGGAGTGCTGTCGGGTGGAGGGGGTTCCATCTGGACTCAGAACGGCACTGAAGGCACCAGCGTGGGCACGGCCATGTCTGTCTGTGGCAGAGCATCACCTTCCCTGCTGGTGTATATTGGTGATCATTCCCTACCCACGGAGTCGTAAGGGAGCAACCCAAAACGTCTGTACCAGCCAGATCTGCTCCTGGGCTTGAGTCCGTGGGAGGTACAGCAAGCGCTGGCTGTGGGTCAGGGACAGAGCCAGAACATCTTTCAAAGTCCAGTGATGCAAGTTCTCTGCTCAGTAAATGCCCTTTGTTCCCAGTAAATGTCTCCAGTTCCCCAGAGAGGGAAATTCCCTTGCTAGAGCTGAAATAACGTCGGCAAATTTCCCGGGCAGCTGTTTGTATTGCCTCTTCAATCCAAAGTGCAGGAGTTAATAGACAGTATCAGAATTGTGGGCACTAACTGCCATGGAAATGGGCTCTGCAGCCACCTGCGCTCCAGTCCATCCCGTCCCATCCCTGCGGGGCACAGAGACTTGCCTCTGCCACGGGTCAAATTCTTCTCTAAAGCTGAGAGCTCTTGGTGAAGTGTGTGGAGGGGTGGGATGGCACAGGGAAACCCACGCTCCGGTTTGTCTGGTTATAGTGGGCAATTCCCTGTGAAGCTGAGGCTGCCCATTGCTGCAAACTTTTCTTTCCCTCTCCCTCTTGACTCGTGCAGAACGTCACAGCCAACCACAGGATAAACGACACCATTGCTAATGAAGATGGTCCCCAGACCTTAACTGGAAGGTTTATGTACGGTCCGTTAGATATGGTCACGCTCACAGGAGAAAAGGTACCGTGTCGGCTATGGGGCCTCTGCACCATGGGGTGAAAAGTGGGGGGTTGGGGACAGAGGTGGTGCTGGTTGGTGCTCCCTTGGTCCCTGACAGGGTTTGCTCCCCTTGCGTCTTGGCCAGGTTCCCCTGCTCAGACTTGTGTGGTGCCTCCTACCAGGAGCAGCGTTCGTCATGCAGGTCTTCACCACCAAGGCCAGGTTTCGGTCCAGCATCCTGGTGGTTGGGTGCTTCCCAGCTCAGATCTGTGAAGTGCAGAGGATGGAAGCAGGACGCAGCCCTGCTGCTGGCCACAGCGCCTTGGGTAGAAGGTCCCTGTGCTGGGCCTGTTCTACTTGTCCGTGTCTTCAGTGCTGCTGTTGACCCAGCCTTGCTGTCTCCCCAGGTGGACATTCACATCATGACCCAGCCGCCCTCAGGAGAGTGGGTCTACTTTGACACAGAGATCAGCAACAGCAGCGGCAGGATTTCCTATGTCATCCCCGAGAACCGGCGCCTGGGCATTGGCGTCTACCCCGTCAAGATGGTGGTCAGGTGAGGTCCCTTGGGGTGCCAGGGTTTCGTTTGCAAGAGGAGCAGAAGAGGAGTTTGTAGAACGCGGTTCCTCCTTGTGAGGCAGCTCTGCTTGCTGGGTGGCTTCAGAGCCTGGTTTGCCAGCAGCAGGGACAAAGCTCTTGGTGCCCCTCAGCTGTAAGAGGAAGGGACACGTTTCATTCCGACTCCTGCGTCGTCAGCAGCGCGGGAGCGGCTCCCGTCGCAGGAGTTGGCCTGCACCACAGCCAACCGCACAACCGAGCGTGTTTTAAAGACCATAAATTTGTCCTTGAGGGACAGGACTTCGTACTCGTGATGACTCGCAGCCCGGGGCTGCTGGGGTGATGCTCTGGAAGGGGAAGGAGGGGAGCGTCTTCTCAGTGGTGAACCCAGCAGTGGTTTCATGGGGGTATTTTTTGAGTCGCAGATGCCAGAGCCCCAGAGTGCTGTTTCCGTTCCCGCTGTAACGCGGAGCCCTCCCGCAGTGCCCGTCACTGCTGTAGCTGAGGGCGGCGCTGCTGTTAGAGCCTTGGGGACGGATTTGGGTGCTGCCTTGGCCTTGTGGTGCACTGCAGGACTCGGGGATGCCTCCTGGTATCTCGATGCCTGTAAGTACTTCTGTCCCTTTCAGGGGCGACCACACGTACGCAGACAGCTACATCACGGTCCTGCCAAAGGGGACGGAGTTCGTGGTGTTCAGCATCGATGGCTCCTTTGCAGCCAGCGTCTCCATCATGGGCAGCGACCCCAAAGTCCGCGCCGGAGCGGTCGACGTTGTAAGGTCAGCGGCAGGGGCTGGGGCAGTTGGTTTGGCTTCCACTGGTGTCGCTCTCTAGGTCTACAATCCGTTGACTCGTGGCTTTCCTTCTAGGCACTGGCAAGACCTCGGCTACCTCATTATCTATGTCACGGGCCGCCCCGACATGCAGAAGCAGAGGGTGGTGGCGTGGTTAGCACAGCACAACTTCCCCCATGGGATCGTGTCCTTCTGCGATGGGCTCGTTCACGACCCGCTGCGGCACAAGGCCAACTTCCTCAAATCCCTCATCACCGACGTAAGCCGGGGTCTGCTGGACTGCGATCGTAGCACGGGTTTAGATTGCTCCTCGTCCCATCGCCACTGTCAGCACCAGTCTCTTGGCAGCGATGTGACCCGCGGTGCAAGATCAATCTGTTCATTTATTTTCATCCTTCTATTGCCCTGCAGAAGTGTCCGCACTGTTAAATTGTGCCATCTTTGCTCTGCGCTGCTCCATTTCATCACTGCTCCTTCAACATCACGCGCCTAACGAAGCAGAGGCAGCAGTGTCTCCCCTTCCCCACACACGCTCTTTTTTTCACCCGTTTGGTGGCTTTCTGGCTGCCCACGGTGTGACCAGCAGCTCTGGGAGGTCACGGAGCTGCTGCAGAACCAGCCGTGCGCCACTCAGCCTAACGGGAGACTCCGCTGAGCATCTTCCCAAGCATTCGACCCCAGGGAGCTGTTAACGTCACTCAGCCTGGAGTCTCCGAAAAGCTCCAGAGAAAACAAGGTTTTCTCTGTCTGACAAGCAAAGGAGCTGCCAGTGTCCCAAGCGCTTGTGCCCTGCCCTGAATGATGGGAAAGCCCCTCATCAAGCCCCTTGGATTCCGATTTGAGCCTGAAAAACAGTGTGGGGAGCAGCTGGCTTGCTGCCAGCTCTCCCCAGCCCTCCAGAAGAACAAGCTTGGGACCAGGGTCAGAGATTTCCTTTCCCTCTCCCTGGCCTGCCTGCAGCTCTGGGGGTGAAGCCAGCTGGTCTGTGGTGACACCAGTGTCCACACCTGCCCTGGCAGCTCCTGCTTCAGCCCACTAAGGAGAGGGTTGGCCAGGAGCTGCTCTCTGAGCGGAGTGTAGGTAGACAAACTCCTGAAAGGCCACATATTTTGCTGCCTGTCCCTTCTCCCTCTGCCCAGCGGAGTTCAGGAGCAGCAGTGCGTGGGGCAGCACGCCTGGTGGAGGGGAACACTCCCCGCTAATGATTCCTGCACGGGGGGCTGCGAAGCGCTGCTCTCCCCCGGTGACAAGTGGGCTGTGAAGCGTGTGGCGTCCCTGCCCACCGCAGACCTCGGGGCGAGGCTGTGCCTCGGCTGTGGGGACCTGCTGTCACATTGCTGTCACTCCCCTCGCGCCGGCCTGTCATTAGCGCTTTGCGCTGCGGTGTATGATCCAGCTGGGAACTTATGTAAGTTCCTGACCTGAAATTCTCACAAACGCAATCTAAAAAAGAAAAAAACCCCAAACCTGCTGAGCAGCGCGGGGCGCCCGTATGTTCTGACTTGGGTGTTGCTTTCTCTCCTCGCAGCTCCACATGAGGATCCACGCGGCATATGGGTCTACTAAGGACATCTCTGTCTACAGCTCCATCAGCC
>NW_010417916.1:1852-2318 GCF_000710305.1 Buceros rhinoceros silvestris | reverse complement strand
GTCAGGTAAGAGGAGCCAGCTTGTCTGAGCCCCGGCGGTGCTGCCAGGGGCCTGCAGCGGGAGGGCAACGGGAATTTGGCTGTCTCAAGACAGGTGTCCGAGCTAGTGTTTGCCAAGAGGACAGGAACTGTCCCGCATCCCAGGACCCATCGCATCTGTCTGAGTGGTTCCATGTCTCGCACATCACCCCAGAAAACCCGGCGCAGCAAACGTGTCGTTTGGCTGCCTGTGGCTATCAGGGAAACGTGTCCCCCTCCCTCTAACGCCTGCCCTCATCCCTCTTGCTGCGCAGTTCATCACGGAGGGGTATGCAGCCCACCTCGCCCAGCTGGAGTACAACCACCGCTCGCGCCCCGCCAAGAACACCACGCGCATGGCGCTGCGGAAAGGCAGCTTCGGGCTGCCCAGCCAGACCGAGTTCCTGCGCAAGAGGAACCACCTGCTGCGGACCATCTCCTCCCAGCCT
>NW_010417916.1:0-1358 GCF_000710305.1 Buceros rhinoceros silvestris | reverse complement strand
GCCACGGGAGGAGAAAAGAAAAGGAAAGAGGGACGAGGCCGGCGTTACGGGCTGGAAGGGTAAATATGGTGCTACTCTAATAACATCGTGGTGGTCTGGGAAGAGATGGGATGTTTCCCACGCAGAACGTGCAGGCCTTGCAGCGGGAGCGGCAGGTTTGCGCAGCGGGAGCCCGAGGAACAGCTGGAAGGTGGGGGGAAAAGTCTCCAGGTCAAGATCGTGCTCTCTCCTGCCTCCTTCTCGTATCCAGGTTTAGTGACTGTAAATACGTGCCTCCTCGCCTTGTTAGCCATCGCTCCGATACGCGTGACCGAGTGCTGTCCTCAGAGCCACGGGAACAGGGGATGGGGCTGGGGGAACTTGTCCTTGGTTGTCCCAGGAGTCAGACCGAGGCGCTCTGCCGGTGCCGGCGTGGGGTTGGGCGAGCACGCTGTTCCCCCGGCACAGACAGCCCCAAGCCAGGGGTTTATGGTGGGCTGTGCCAGGCAGAGCCACCGAGAGCTTCACCTGAACAAAGAGCTTCGAGTTCAGCCACTTTCTCAAGGAGCACGTGCAGCGGCAGAGCGTAGAGACGTACCGATGCAGTTGGTAGAGGCAGAATGTCGGCGGATTCACGCCCAAGAAGTGGGGTCGATAACTATTACTGTTATTTTTTAAAGAGACCTTTTCAACGCCGGTGGAATTTAATGCGTTGACCTGTTAAAAGAGGAATACAAGCTATTCTGTTTGAGCGGTCACAAACCTCAGACACTTAAATTTGCTGTTGAAATCTCCAAATACTCTCGCTACGTTATTTCCAGAAGTAACCACCGCAGATTTGGAAGCGGCCGAAGGCACTCAGCAGCTGGATCGCATCGCAGTTCTTCTCACCCAAATGCAGGGTCTGACTCTCAACACCCACCTCTGAGACGTTTTCTTCTTCCCAGGTTCTCTCCAAGTTCGGTAGCAGCTTTCGTGGGAACTAGACTCGCTTCTTTTACCTGTAGTTACTGAACTGTAAAACCTCATTGTTTTTTGCACTGATGATTTTTAGAATGGAAACCTGTTACCATCTCATGTAGCTACACCCGACCGTTTGTAGTGCATGACAGCGAAATGTCGCTAAGCCAGGGGGCGGGCGTGTATATATACATATATGCATATACATATGCACACACACGTATAGATATGTATATGTATATATTTAAAAAAAGCAGAAAATCTGTGCAGCAGTTTTTCCAGCGGTAAGGAGGCTGTCAGGAAGTGTGCCAACAACATCAGGCGACCTTCGGAAAAGGCCATATCTTAATTGTCCTGGTGGTTTTTCTCAGCGGACGTGCCTGAGCTGACGGTTTGTGCGCTGCCGGGGCCGGGTGCGC